>NW_028259154.1:26745714-26900093 GCF_977971745.1 Zootermopsis nevadensis | reverse complement strand
CCTTGATGTTGGTCGTCTGGGTTGTAACCCCTTGTGGACTTGTAGGTAGGCACCAACGTATACGAGCACACTTCTAACATCTTCAGCCCCAAATCTTGCCTTTCCGCACGATTTGTCGCGGGAGATGTTCGGCGATATACGTTGCCACGCCCACTTACTGTTTTCAGGCTACAGGTGTATGGATGTGAGCCCCCCCCCCCTCCCTGCTAAGCCCTTATCAGAACCAGAAGAGTCGCGGAGGATGATGCCTCCTCGTTTTAAGAATTGTCCCTCAACTATGGACATCTTTTGGAAAACCGATTGTGGCTTTGTGTGAGTTTATCGTGAATGTTGCACCAAAGACTAAACCTGGCTCCCTTGCAGTTTCAAGGTTGCGAAATGAAGGAAGGTTATCACAATAAGTGGGCAGGGGATGGGGTCAGTACTTGCTATTAATACGTAGTTGAGTCAGAGAGAAAAGATGAATCCACTGTGCTCTTGGCGATGAGTTATGAGTCGGTAAAACAGTGTGCCCCAGTTTTCTTATCTCCCACGAGAGCCCAGTATTTTTAAGTGTTCAGTAAAGTAGGCCACAGTAGCCACTTGAAATATGCCGAGAGGCGTTATCAGTTGACCTCCGATGAATAAAAAGTAAGAAAGAAAGCAGAATAATTTAAGGAGGAATTAATGGAAGGAGAAAAGAGAAAATGAAGTGAGTTTTTACAGGCATTTGTGCATCATTTGGGTCCAGTCGCGTTGTTTTCACGCCCAGGGGCACTTAACGTCGTCACATGTGAGATGTGTCTTTCTAATAACGAGGCCACAAACCCCTGGCTTCGTATTTGATGTGACACATCGTTACTTCTGTGACAAGCTCAGCTTTCAGGAACTGACAAACACGATTTCAAGCCTGCAGACATTAATCTTTTTAAACTTCAGCATCTTTAATAAACCCAGATGCATTACTTGACATCAAACTGCGAGCGATGCCGTAAAGAACTTCTGTTGGAAAAAAGGAAGACTCTCAATATTTTTCTTTCTGTAATTATAAATATTTGTTCGTCAGTGGAGCCTGTAGTGAAAACTAGTCTCGCGAAGTTGGTAGTCGTGATAATCCGTCCTGATAGCACAGGATACCGGTTCGACAGGACTCCCTCTCTTCGGAGACGTCACGAAGAGCCTCGCGTGTGTCGTCTGGCGCCGTCCTGGTGAAATCGGGCTCTGTCCATAGCCGCCCTAGGACACTTCCATTGCCTCGCAACTTGGGGACCGAGGCCCAGTTGGAACGGCGTTCCACGACAAGAAACTCGGATTGGAAACTCCGCGCGTCGCCTGGGAATGTTGTAATTGGCGAGTTGACGGTCCGGGTCATTTCGTCTAGTCCGGGAATGTCAAAACTGTGCCTTGTTTGTCGAAGTCGAAGGCCGTTTTATATCCTTAAGCATGCAACTGAGAAACTTCGTGTTTACCCTCGACCTTTGTGTTTGCATTAACGCTCTGACCTAGTCTATGCATCGCTAATGTGAACTGTGTTGTGGGGATTTACGACTTCGAAGAGGGTAGTTTGATACAGACATGGAGATAAGTACAAGTCCTTGCAGTTAAAATCCTTTAACCACGTTTCTCGTGTATTTCACAGAATTATGAATTCTAACTGGGGATTTCTTGTGTCATAAATTGGTCCTAAGTGACGTAATCACTTTAATGCGAGACACGAGCAAGACTTTTCAGCTGAAGTCTGACGTAAAAACTACTGGGTCGTGGTGTATTGAGTGTGCCTGAGGAGAATATTTGGACCAAGAGTAGATCAGGGGAGGATGGGGAAAATTGCACGAGCAGATGTGTAATTTGACATACATTATGATGATCAGATCTGAGAGAATGGTATTTGTGATCATGTAGCACGCGTGGGTGGATGTGGGATACAAAACTTCGGTCGTGAATACCACTTGCAGGACTCAGACATAGATGGAAGAGAAGTGTTAACACGTACCTTAAACTGATGTGGTGGGAGTTCGTGGAGGTTGGGGAATTTCTGGCTAGCAGAGTGGCTATCATGTAGGACTGTTTCATACTGTTAAATACGTGGAAGATTAATATCTGCATTATGTTGATTATCCACAGTGGCTTTAGGGATGGCGTGCGGTAGTATTATCATAGAACAGAAAAGGATGGATGTCTGTCGGCATTTCACGCAATCTTTGGTTCACGAGGTGACTAACGTAACGTAACGTAATTTCTGACGGCTGACCTTGCTGTGGGCAGGAACTGCGTTGCCCTTCGTGAATGTCGTGCCACAGCTGCTGTTAATGAAGGGAGAATCCGATTACTAAAGAAGAAACGAACAAGATGGCGGCGTATGAAATAAAACAGGATCTTGTGACTCTGGACAGTCACGTGTTTTAAGCCTCGGTGTCACTTGCATCCAAGGTTTTTCTCTCCGTGATCGCGAGAAGCGGAGTTTTTAGATTTTGTATTTTCAATTATTTCTCGGGCACTTTTCTCCTTTCGTCTATGGAAGTTTTTATCTTTTAAATGAATTTTCGTGAACAGCATATCGACCTAGTAAGAGTAGTAGAAAATTTCGTGGCCAGTGAATACTTCTCGGGCGATCAGCCGTGTTTGCACTGAATTAGTTTCTGACGTTTCGGAGACTATCCGTGCCTCCATCATCAGGTGTTTGTGTTAGTCGCTACTCTCCCATCTTCGACGCCCAGTAAAATAAATTTTGTTTTCCGTCTAATTCTTGTTCTTTGAATTTATGAATCTGTCTAATCCAGAGGTTTCCAAAGTGTGGGGCGTGCCGCCCTGGGGGGGCGCGAGTGGTTTTCGGGGGGGGGGTGTTGTTTGTATGAAAAACTTTTTTAGCGAAATATGGAGAAACTTTTTAAACATCCTTTGTCTAGTTGAGGCAGTTTAATTGTCTTGCAGTGCTGAATACTCGTAGCTAAATTTTATGTCAAATCTGTTTGCTTGCACTTGTTTTGGAAGGGGGGGCGTGAAATTTATTAAATGTTTTAAGGGGGGGGGCGCAAGGTATAAAAGTTTGGGACCCTCTGGTCTATCCGATCCTACAAGTAGTTGGTGCAGAGTCGGTGGTAATGCAGTGTGCGTTTTCATCGGTCGCATAGCAACCTTCAACTTGATCCTTTGCTCTGGGGCATGGGAAAGCATCTCAGAGCACGCGAAGGTCATTGAGAACCCGCTCCTGAGAGAAGCTGCGAAGTGAGATGACGGACAACCGAGCCACTTCTATTTGTGCTATAAGCTCCAGTCGCTTGGCAAGTCATTCGTCACTGCAGAACGGAAAATACTCTGTTTTTAAGTGTCAAAATTTCATTTACGAACTAGTCAGAGAATTAATTTAATTTGAATTTGTGTTTGTTGCTACAATTCACTTCACAGTCTTCCCATCGTTGTTCGAGAAAAACACAAAAATTAGAAAAGGCACTCGTAGTCCTTCCACACTTTCTCACGAATCCGAAGGTTCATACAGTCTCCACAAGAGCCCGCCACTGGACGGTGTACTAAGTGTACGGTATTTTTCCGTTCACGTTTTACGCCCAGAATCTTACGTCTTCAGTGCGTGCTACCGCGTTGATTTGTCTGTTGTTTATTTAACGACGATGCTAATGAATTCGAAATAAAGAGGAAGTAGGCTATTTGAGGCACTATCCCAGCATCTGCCTGGAGGGACTAAGAAAAATCAGGAGATGAATCCTGTCAGAAAATTGCGTCTCGTTCCGAGAGTTCAAGAACACAAATGAAGTTCATTAAGCAATTTTTTTTCTATTCTCCTGTTCCAGAGCCCAACGTCGGCTTTCAGACCATAAAAATTCTTTCCTTCGAAAGTGCGATGTGGCGTGTTTTCTTGGAAGTAGAATCCCGCTTTTTCAGATGCTGTTCGGTTGAGTACGCACTTCAAGGTTTAATTAATGGAATTGTTTTCTTTTAACATAATGTATTCGTGTTATAGGGCATAATGATATGCAGCGCATTCCCAACTTTATCACGAAAAATTTCCCTCCCAAGTTCACTATCGCAAACAACTAATTCTAATTCTAATGACTTTGCTCTGCTGTTAACATTCCCCGGTCTCCCACACGTGCGCGGGGGCAGAACACCAAGGAGGGTGGAGGGAGTTGTTCGTGTTTGGGGCGCTCTGCCCCCTCCACCGAACAGGCAGGGGCGAGGCTTAAAACATTATCGGCCTTTGCCTGTTCATTCCTACTCACGCAAAGTCTGGGTCGTGTACGTGGGTGAATCAGTCGGCACGCTCCAAACATTTCAGCTGCTGCTCCAGAAGCTGATGGTGGTGCAGCTGTTCTTAACATTTTGTGTCACCCTCAAGTTCATTACCGTGGACTCGGGTGGTTCACGATAGAGTCCATTGGCGAGCTCTTCTGTCCGTGGTGTTGGACCTTAGAGTTACTTAAAGGGTGAGGAATTCTTGACTAGCTGAACGACCATCAGCTTGTGTGTATCAGAAGGGAGAGTTGTTACTGAAGCAACACGCAGTGACACACAGCGACAGAATAGCAAATTAGTGCCAATTTAAATTATGGTTTCGCCGAAGTGGCCGACTGCTGACCGTTGAGACAAGCAAAGGCGCTTGTTCTCTGCACGCCCTGTATTTTTAAATAAACATTACTTAAATAATGAAATTGCTTTGTCGTAATAAATTCACGAATGTCTGTCTACCTTCTTGGCACCGTGTTCTTGATGCCATGCAACGTTAATCGTGGAAACTGGACGAACTATTTTATTTATGCGGAAGAAATTGTTTCCACAACAGGACTGTGATTCCATTTATGTAATTCACTCCGTCATTAAGTACTGAACATTTTACCCCGTTTCGTTTGTATCAGGTGTTTTACGTCACTCGGAAACACCTCTTTCGTAATTACTGCGTGGCTCTGAAGGTCTTTATCAACATGCTGATAATATTTTGTGAATAATATTATGTAAAAAAAAAGATGAACAGTTAAAGCATGTGGCCCGCGGTCCGTTTGTTGCGAGGTATTTACTGGGGTACAAGAGTCCTCGACAGGTTCCTTGTACCTCATTCACCGTTCACAAATGACGCCAGCATTGGATGCTGTGGGTTGCTGGAGGTTAGGTTAGGTTAGGTTTAAATTTTACGTGGAATTTTGTGCAGAAAGTGAACTTCCTGGGGGCGTAATGTCTCCCTCCGTTTGTGGGTTCAGACGACTGCTGTTTTGCGGCAGAGGTGGCACACCTGTCTCCATTAACGTCTTGTCATGTTTCGTATTCCTTCTCCTCGGGATGTCTGTATCTTATCTTTTTCAGCGTTGCCCCTCGGTTCGCCCAAACTTCGGTCTCTGTTCCTATTCTGAGGGTGGATTTTATAATTATTGTTGCAAATAATCTTCACGTCTTTGTTCCCAGTTTTGAGCGTGTTTTCGTATTTGAACTTCCCCAGAAACTGTTTGTCTTCTGAGCTTTCTTGCAATTAATTGCCTTCGCCTTCACCAAGTTTGAGTTTCGTTGGACGGTGAGCCCCCCCCCCGCCCAAACTTCTGAAACAACCTGGCGCTGCTGTGTCCCCGTTCTTCATGCCATTGGGGGGGGGGGGGGAGGGGGTGTACCCTGCGGCCCGACGATGATTTTCTGCTGTGTTATTCTAGAAAATGACAATGTTTCGCCTTTTACAAGACGTTTTATTAATACAGTTGGTATTTAGCAGTAACATTCGATGACCAAATTGTTCAGTGTGATTAAGAATGTTCAATAAATGATTAGGACGCGGATTATTTATGAACACTTGGAAGATCGCATACGGACCACGGCAACAGAAGATAAGAACCTGGGTTCTGAAAGATTAGTAGAGCGAAAAACTGCGTCAAATATGTGACTGGTGAATTATTTTTTCGGAGGCTAAAATACTGAGTAATTTCAGGTCTTGAAGATGGCTGTTGTGGCAATCTTGCGCCGTGTAGTCTGGTAGAAATTGACCAGCAATTCGGAGGTCTATGCTGCCTTCATCAAGGCGGTCCCATCTGTATGAGGACCTGTCGTTTTGCAAATCACCACGAAAGTTCAATAAAATGCCCTCGTTTTTTTTTTTAATCGGTGGCCAGCGAGTCGTTGAAAACGCGGATTCAGGTCTGGGAAGGTTACAAACCCCTGGCTTAGCGGGAGTTTACGTACACATTTTCCGAAGTAAATGCTTCACGCACAATCTTTTCTTCACGTATGTGGGTGGCAGGTGAATTTTATTGTTTGGGGAAGGTTGCGTATGTGTAAGGAATTAAACTTCTTTTCAGCCTGAGAAATGTCTTGCTTCTGTTGCAAACAAGACGAGAATTTCCCTCAGATATGGCACCTCCCTGGAGACTAATTTATTTGTGAAATAATATGGTCGTCTCTTACTTCGTTCTCTTTTGTGCTGTAGATAATTAGAGGTTTTACTTTTGCTCGCTGTGTGTTGTCACGGGCGTAATTAAGTAACATTTCCCTCTGCATCTGGAAACGGAGTACCAGTGAAGGCTTCGTGGTTCTGTTTTATTTCTAGAAGTGACTGTATTCAATTCAATTCAATTCACAAATATTTAACCCTTTGAAGCCGAAGCTCCTCTAAATATTATTTAATAAATCAGTCCGTACCGCGAAGAAAACACTACACTTCACCATTACGAAGATCAGCTGGTTGACGTGTTTATGGGACCCCGAGATTCAGTACCTTATCCACAGAATCCCACCACTGGAGCCAATCCTGAGCCAGCTGAGTCCAGTGCGCACCCTTTTTCGTGAAGATCCATATTAGTATTATCCTCCCATTTACGCGTACGTGTCCAGGTTTTCCGAATTTAACATTTGCTTTACTCGTCTTCATGTCAGGCCTATCTCAGCTTCATTGATGCGATAACCCTCATATTTTAAAGTAATTTTTACACTGCAAGAAACTCTTGTAACGAGAGTCTTCTATAATTTGTTTTCGTTCGACTTGAACCGGTTTAGCTCCAAGGCACAGTGCTCGTCAAACACCTTAAAAAGCCGAAGATATCAAACACACTATCGGCTGAGATAGCTGTACTGCGTGTTGCAACCCCATCAGCGTTCGGCTTGAGGTGTCCCGCAGTGTCAGGTTAAGCCAGAACTTTTCAACCCTGATGTAGACTCACCCCTCCCCTCCCGCAACCCTTCCCTGACCGCGCTCAGTTTGATTCAAAAGTGAAGAGGGACTTTCTGTCGAGCGTGTTGGCAATTGTAAGGACGTGAGGTACAGTGGGTTGGTAGTCATGTGACGCATACAGTGAAGTTGTTGTGGTTCAAGTGACTCTCCGTTTCCAGTCGTGAGGGTTGTTTTTGAATAAGAACGTCAATGACGGCAATCGAAAGTGAAAAGGGAGGTAAGAGGCTTGTCATTATACAGAATTCTTACGTTTCCCGTGGGCTCGCCGTTGCTTAACATTTGCGTTTCTGCGAACGGGAAACAAAAACTCTGTGGTCGTCGTCGTCGTACGCATTCTCGGCAAGAGTTTGGCTTGATGCGTTGTCGCTAGCCAGTCGTTTAATGCATAAAGCGATTTCTGTCTGTAGGTTGCACAAAGCGTGTTTGCGCTGGCTGGGCTTCGGGGAGGGGGGGGGCACTAGCGGAGGACGCAACTTAACCTATAAACTGAACTTAGGTGCGTTGGCTGTAGCAAATAGAGGGCTGAGTGGCTCTGCGTTTGAAGTGTCGGTATTCAGTGGAAATGCAAGAATTGTGTGATGTACTCCACTTTTAAATATAATTAAACTCGCTGTTTCACAGCTCCTCTGTGGAACTCATTAGACAACGCCTTTGAAATCACAACGCGCTGAGCCTTCTAATGAGGCGTAGGGCAGAGTACACGTGCCCTCAATTGGTTTGTTCGCATGGACAGAGCAGAGTCACTTCACTCCCTCGCGGTTACATGGAAATTAGATCCGGTATACCAGACACCGAGTGGGGTATATTAGCGGTAGCGCGTCTCATGTGTGAATGTGGAGAGTTAGTGGACTTGATGGTGGAGGAGCAGCACGAAGGAAGACGTGACACGTTTGGGTGGACGGCACTCACAGAACGAGGACAACCAGGGAAACGCGGCATTCATCAACTGGAGAACAGAAGGCTTTGCATGAAATAAGGGGAACAGAGACGAGTAAATTGGTGAGTAGGGAAATAGAAGCTAGGGCAGGGGCAGAAACTTTAACTTCGGTAGCAGCATATAGGGTTGAAGGCAAGTCGTTAGTGGTGCTGCAGGTTAACTGTAGGAGTATCTATAATAAAGCCTTAGAGCTTTGGAATTTAGTTGACACGTATAACCCCGATATTGTTATAGGCACGGAGTCTTGGCTTAAAGAAGATATTAGCAATGCTGAAGTTTTTAGGACAGATTTTACAACTTTCAGGAGAGATAGGTCTGCCCGTGGTGGTGGGGTTTTCATATGTGTTAAACATTTCATTGCCTGTACGGAGTTATGGGTAGATGAGGATTTTGAGATGATTGCGGTAGAAGTGAAAGGAATAGATACAAAATATTCGTGGGAAATTATAGGAATATACAGAGCTCCTAACGAGGACATGCAAGTTTTTGAACGATTGGCAGCACGAACTAGTCATTTAGGAAATTCTACGAAGCGTAGTATCATTGGGGGTGATTTAAATTTGCCCTACGCAGATTGGAAGGGAAACGTGGAAGGTACTAGCAGAAATCAGGCATTTATAAATAGACTGGTATGGGAAAATGGGTACAAGCAGGTAGTCGATAGGCCAACCCGAGGGGATGCATTGCTGGATGTTTACCTGGTCCGGCCTGAAAGTTCGCTCACCTCTTGCAGCATTGTGCAGGGGATCAGTGACCACAGTGGGGTAATATTAGAAGTGGAATGGGAAGAAAAAATCCGTGAACCGCAGGTAGAAAGATTAGTCCCCATGTTCCATAAAACAAATGTTTTAGGATTACAAAGCTTTCTTCGGGAAAAGTTTAAATTATGGGCTGGAAATGGTAGTAGCGTGGAAGAGATATGGGAAAGCTATAAGGATATAGTCTTCGAGGGTATCGATCGTTTTGTACCTCAAAGAATCCTGAGTAAAAATCCGGATCCGGAATATTATACCAAGGAAGTGAAACGTCTGAAGGTAAAGGTGAGGAGGGTTTATAATAAGAGAAATTCTGGAGGGCAGTACCAAGCGGAGCTGAAACGGTTATCCAAGGAGTTGCTGATAGTAAAAAAGAAGGCTCAGGAGACATTCTTAACTTCGGTCTTGCAAAGAGAGGGGAGAAGCTGGACAGAGTTTTACAAATATGTTAAAAGACGTAAGGGTAATAGAGAAACTATTCCGGCAATCAAGGGCGTTAAAGGAAACCTCATCACAGATCAAACAGAAAAGGCCAACTCCCTTAACGCTTATTATGCGTCGGTATTCAGTTGCGAACGGATAATTTCGCTAAATAACCAGCTAATCCAATCAACAGATTCAGATAAAACGTTTACCATTAGTATCAATATCATAAGGAAACGGATAGCAGCAATCGGGAAAAATAAATCCGTCGGATCAGATGGCATCCCCGGGGAAATTTTAAAGTTAGGTGGGGAAGCAATGATTCCATACCTTGCGCGTCTGCTGGAGGTAACGATGAACAACAATTCTATCCCAGGGGACTGGAAGAAAGCTATAGTGGTCCCTATTTATAAAGGGGGAGATCGATCGGTAGTTGGGAACTATAGACCGGTCAGTTTAACCTCGGTGGTTTGCAAGCAAATGGAGCACGTTATAGCAGGGTATCTAAGGCAAGTCTGGGAAAGGAGTGAGTGGTTATATGAGGGTCAACATGGGTTTAGACCAGGGTACTCATGCGAAAGTCAAGTAGTCACGGTTTGTCAAGATGTTGCTGATTCATTGGACGAGGGAATCAGGACTGATGCGGTTATAATAGATTTCTCAAAGGCATTCGATTTAGTCCCACACGATAGGCTGATTACAAAAATTGCTGCAACCGGTGTGGACTTGAGGGTAGTGTTATGGGTAAAGGAATTTCTCTTAGGACGTTCGCAAAGAGTAAGAGTGGAAGGACAGCTATCTCATGAAGTCAGGGTAACGTCAGGGGTGCCGCAAGGGAGCGTATTAGGTCCCTTGCTATTCCTAGCTTATGTTAATGATATTTGGAAAAACATTGATTCAAATATACGGCTTTTCGCTGATGATTGTATAGTATACAGGAAAATAATGGATAGTAGTGACATTGATAAGTTACAGACAGATATGAATAGATTATGGGAATGGGCGGTAGAAAATGAAATGAAGATAAATCCAGGTAAAAGTAAAGCAGTCAGCTTCAATAGAGCTAGGGTGAAGGATAAGCTGAGTTACTTTTTTGGGGATCAATTAATTCCAGAGGCAAATAGCTTTAAGTACTTAGGAATACTTATTCGCAGTGATCTGAGCTGGGCAGATCATGTGAATTATACACTAATTAAAGCATGGAAGGCTCTCCATTTCGTAATGCGTATACTAAAAAAGGGAAATAACAATACGAAACGTTTAGCTTATACGTCGCTAGTGAGACCGATACTTGAATATGGAACTGTGTGTTGGGACCCTTACAGGGAAGGACAGGTAAGAGCACTAAATCGGGTGCAGAAGAGAGCGGCTAAATTTGCTAATTTCACGAACGAATCTGGTTGGGAAACATTGGCACAGCGTAGATTGATAGCCCGAATGTGCGCCCTTTTCAAAGCATACACGGGGGGCCGGGCTTGGAAAATGATAGAGGATAGATTATTAAAGCCATGCTACCTGGGCAGGGACGATCATACTCGGAAAATTAGGACTAGGAAACAAAGAACGGATGTAGGCAAATATTCCTTTGTAAATAGGACCATAAGAAGCTGGAACCAATTACCTCCAGGCGTGCTAGAGTCTTTCCCCTGTAAATTAGGCACCTTTAGAAAGAGGGTCAGAAAAGTAGTTACAAGCTAAGGGTTATTAAGTTGGGAATAAATGGTGATAAGTGAAGTGAAGTGTCTTAGTCTCCAAGTGATGAAGGGCTGTAGTTCTTTGGGATAAAATTTTCATGTACTGAGAGCGGACTTTATATTCCACTCTTAAGTATTGTGATTAATTAGTGGATGTGTGTTTTTTTATTGTGTCAGATGTTTTATTTTGAGTGTGGTATGTTGTATTGTTGTGTCTCATTGTATTGTTGTGTGAGTGCATCAGTTCATGACGTTTGTAATACATTACAGTTATTGTCTTATGTCTAGGTGGTATTAAGTTCTTTTTTTTAAGTTAAGTACTTGAGGTTGGATGGTTTTGTAATTTATGAGGTGGTTGATTTTGAGTGGGATGTGTTGTTTTTGTTGTGTCCTTTTTTATTGTTTTGTTGTCTCTGTGTTGATGTATCTCATTGTATGTTGTGTCTTATGGTTTTTGTTGTGTCCTTTGTTTATTGTTTTGTTGTGTCTCATTGTGTTGATGTATCCCATTGTTTGTGTGTCATATTGTTTTTGTTGTGTCCTTTTGTTTATTGTTTTGTTCTGTCTCTGTGTTGATGTATCTCATTGTTTATTGTGTCTTATTGTTTTTGTTGTGTCCTTTGTTTATTGTTTTGTTGTGTCTCATTGTGTTGATGTATCCCATTGTTTGGGTGTCATATTGTTTTTGTTGTGTCCTTTTGTTTATTGTTTTGTTCTGTCTCTGTGTTGATGTATCTCATTGTTTATTGTGTCTTATTGTTTTTGTTGTGTCCTTTTGTTTATTGTTTTGTTCTGTCTCATTGTGTTGATGTATCTCATTGTTCTGTTCTGTCTCATTGTTTTGTATGTTATTGTAGGACACTGCCACCGGGTATAAACCCATTTGCAGTCAATAATAAATAAATAAATAAATACACTGTTACAATATCCATGAGTGCACCGCCCCCCCCCCGCCCCCCACACACACCGGATACTTTGATGAAACAAGTTACTGTCGTTTTGTCATCAGACTCTTCCATTATTCCATACGTAATGGCAAAATTTCTGGTGATAAAGTGTCGTTTAATAACAGCACAAACTCCGTTGACCAGAGTCATCCTGAGAAGTTGGTAATCGCGGGTATGTTCAAGAAATTCTGAATGTTCGTCAGTGTTCGTAAGAGTCGGCATCGACCGGTTTTAACTCGAGAACCGCTGAGCTAAACCACAGACCTTCATTAAAAGATCAGTTTGCTCCTCCTCAAATGCAGTTTATCACCCCAATGATGGATGCAGCAAGCATCTCTGAAACGTCGATAAAATTGTACCAAGGCGCAACACCCCAGAAGACGCTGATCGTTTCAGACACGTCCAGGCCTAAACATCGCCGATATTGTCCTGACAGCCACAAACTTCTCTTTGGTCGCGTGGGTTATTTGTCTTCTAACTCCCGTGGGGCTTCGTCTCTTTGTCAAGTAGACGACAAGTTGACCTTTTGGGAATATTTACAGACGTTCTGATAAAAATGTGAGGAGTGTCCAGTTTGTCGAAGAGCAGGTGCTGATGGGGACATTAGACCTAGCGGAGAAGAAAGTGGATAATGAGAAGAGTCTCTGGGGCGTGGGTAATATGAGAAAATGCATACAGATATTTATTGGTAAGCCTGAAGAGACGAGACCATATGTTCCTGGATTGACTGAGGTAAACCATGGAAAGACTCCCCAGAGCCAAGATTTAGACCCAGCACGTCCTAATTTCAAAGCCTCCCCGACATTTGGTAGAAATTTCTTGATTGGTTGAAAGGGCTTTAATGTGGTGTGTTGCTTGTTGTGTTTCAGGGTGGGCATGATGCACTGCTTATAACATGATGGCTCTCGGGTGGCACTGTCTTGCGCTGTTTGTGGCGCTCCTCATGACCACGTGGGCTGATACAGACTGGACCAAGTGCCCACAGTTTTGCAAGTGCAAATGGGTGTCAGGTCGCAAAGCAGCGGAATGCACCAACTCCAGCCTGACTTCAGTTCCTGACGGTCTGAGTCCCGACATCCAGATCTTGGACCTCGCGGGCAGCGCCCTGCGTGAACTGCCGATGAAAGCCTTCGACAGAGTTAAACTCGTCAATCTGCACAAGCTGTATCTGCGAGACTGTGGCATTCAAGAACTTCACAAAGAAGCATTCCATGGGCTCGCCATTCTTATCGAATTAGATTTGTCAGGAAATCAGATTCATACGCTACATCCCGGTATATTCCGCAATAATGTCCGCCTTAGAGTCTTATACCTCAGCCGCAACCCAATTGAAAAGCTTGAAGATGGCCTTTTTAGTGACATGACTTACCTTCAGACTGTGGATCTGAGCGGGTGTCACCTGTCGCATATCGGACGCAAGACATTTGTGAACACCCCAAATCTCAAGTCACTAGCTCTAGATGGAAATAACTTGACAACGATGAAAGTGGAGACTCTGGAGCCTCTTAACATTCTCGGTGGCCTCGTTCTTCACCACAACCCTTGGGTCTGTGACTGTCACCTCAAAGAGTTCAGAGATTGGACAATAGCGCGCAATTTGTATGCCCAACCGACTGCATGTGCTGAACCACCTGTACTCCATGGCAAACAGTGGAGTGATCTAAGTTCCAATGATCTTGCCTGCAAACCTCAGATAGTGTACCCTACTTTTGGCACATCCATTGAAGTTGACGGTGGCAATGTCACTTTGACGTGCCAGGTTAACGGAAACCCAATGCCTGACGTGCACTGGGTATTCAATTCTAGGATAATCGGTAACTATTCGAGGAGAATGTACGGCGATCAGAGGTACGTAGTAACGGAGAGCACCGATAAGACTCGCTGGGTGAACCTAACGGTGACAAATGTCCGTAACCAAGATCGCGGTGATTACACGTGTGTTGCAAAAAGTGGCGGTGGGGTTGTCGAGAGAAACGTGTCCCTCGTGGTAAACTATCAGCGAGGTACTGTAATGGTGGCAGGAGGCAGTGGAGGAATTTCAGAGGCATGGCCACTGTACGCTGGATTGGTGATCGGGATGCTGGTCATCATCATCATCGTGCTGTCGCTGTCGTACTGTTACTGTAGGCATCGCAGAAGCAGAAACAATAATTGTAACACCAAGAAGGCACCCAGTGATGGAATGCTGTCTTCTAATGGTGACATCAGCGGATATGCGGAGATGAGTGAACAGGAGAAGAGTCTGCTGACCAAAGTGAACCCGGTGCAGAAACCACCCCGGCGACACGAGAGGCCGTCTGTGACTAGCTCTGGGACAGAGCTTACTGACATGAAATGTAACTTGCTTGACAATGGATCTGTGTTGCGTAAGTACCTAACACAATGCGCACGCATAATTCTGTAGTGTTTCGGTAGTCAAGCGACTCCTGATGTCCGTTGGACTTGAGAAGCTTTTTGGAAAATTTTAGCGGTTTACTCTAAAGTTCTATCAGTCTCTCTACGCCGATGCCGGGATAGCGCCTTAAATTAGGCTTTGACGGATTCGTACCATCTCCTTTCTAATTCACTGGTTATTGATCACCCAAAATTTTGGCATTGTATTCACAGCTGCTGATTGTATCTTTATATATACTACAAAATAAATTATGGCCAGGCAGTGCCATGACTCGCTGTGCAATTGTATCCAAATTCTCAGTTTGTTCTCCTTTGAAATTGCACCGCGTTCCAGGCGTTATAACTCATTGAAGCTGCTGTATTGTTAAAATTGTTTTAGCTTGAAATCCAAGTCCTCTAATTTGCATGAACTTTTTTTAGAATAGTGACAAAGAGTAAGTTTAGTTGCACATTTTCCCCCCTTTCTCATTAGGCGTGCTGTATGCAACTTAACACCAGTGAACCAGAATGCCCTAGAAGCTCTTAAAATGTCGCACAGAGGGATCCACTGGTGTATACAGTGAACATTTTCCCCCCAGGAATCATATTTTGTTCTTGATCCATTTAGTCGGACAACGTTGCTTTTCGCCTGTTTATTCTGTCAGAAGAACTTTCGTGTGGCCAATGAGCATTCTGTTAGTTTTATCTAACATGTAATATCTGAGATTTCAGAATTAGCTTTAGTTGGGTTTAATACTGCAATTAATACAATATTTCTGTTTTGAAGCAGTTTGGCAAAAAAGCAAAGGAATTATTCCTCATGTCCGCTTTCTAGTCTTTTGAAAATATTACTCTTTTCTAAATACATGCTGCGGAAGAGAGATGGATATCATACATTGCTTATTAGAATTTAATTGTGTGGACAGTAGTTATAATTGTAGCAGAAACAGATTCAGATATGAGTACAGCAGATTATGCAAGTGACAAAACATACTTCTCCAAGTACTCTCACTCATAGTAGGAACGTGGATCTTTTTAACTCGGTTAGATCTGTGTATAATTTTAATTCCTTACGTACAGCACAGTGATTTCACTTCCATTTGCATTGAGCTTTGCCATGGACAGTTGGGAACAATTAAACGAGGGACTGCTTCCTTAGGAGATGAATTGTATTCCACTGTATCTGGTAAATGTGATCATGGGTTCTGTTTCCTTTCCCAGTTGCAGGTGGAAGTGTGGTCAGTAGTGACGACCGCCTAGAGGACCGCTCTGTCGACTCTACGGATTCAGTCCCGCAGCAGCAGTCCCAGGATGGGCTGGATGCTGACTCGGGTCACTCGGAGAACGCGCGCGCGTACCCTCCCGACTTGCTATCCTTCCCTTCGCGGGGGAGTCAGGTGTCTCCTGCTGGAAGCACGGCCTCCACGGCACCAGACAGCACACGTCTCCCAGCCCAGCATGGGCCCCAGTCCCCAATTCACAGCCCAGTGTACCACCCACATCCTGGCATGTCTGGAACTTTGCCCTACTCCCGCTCTCAGTCTCCATTTTCTCCTGTGGTCCTTCCTCGCCAGGGTTATGTCACCATTCCGCGACGTCCTCGAGTTCCTTCGTGGAGCAGCGCTCCGACACCAACCCCAATGGGAGGTGATTCAATGTTCAAATTTGAACCAGTGTATGATAACCTGGGGCCAAGAACCACAGCAGATGGGAGCTCAGTCCTCTCACTCAACAAAAGTGTAAGTGCTGATCCTGCCAACCAGGCGCCGTCTTCCATCCGCAGCCGCCCCTTACCTCCGACACCTGGTTACCACAGCGGTGCGCTGCCGGCCTATTACGCACCCATCGAGGAGCAAGAAGGTCAGCCATCACCTGCACTGATCACGGCAAATCCAGGTACGAGAGGGAGTCTGAGGAGGAGTACACCCAACATTAATGTGACACTGAGTCCAAACCTTGCTCCGCAAGTTGTAGCATCCAGCAGATCTTCAAAGCAAGATAAGGTGAATGATCCTAGCTCAGGAAGGCAGAGGGACAGTTGGGCTGGAAGGAGTGTACCAGAAGGTGCAAGTCTCAATCGACGTGAAGAAGAACCAGGAACTTCCAACAAGAGAAACTCTCTGGTGGGCTCACCACCAGGAAGCTTTCTGCCTAATGGACACAGTAGAGAGGTCAAAGTCCCTCCAAAACCACCACCAAAACCAAAAAAGAAGAACGTAGAATCTGTGTCAGGTCCTTTGTTTGAGGATGAGGGTGAAGATGGAACTGAAGTGTGAGGGACACAAGAAATCCATGTGTGGTGCTAAATTGGACCAATCATAAAAGATGCAGGAAAAGTTATTAAGCTGATGTTGGTAGGTTTTATGACAGGGTAACAAAATAAAGATACGAATCGTACGTACATTAGCCAATTTAAAATTTTAAAGAAATTCCAATTAAAATTAAGATGGTGGTTCAGGAAGTAATGGGAGTGTCTCGACACTTGCCATCAATCAGTGCCTTCAGTTTGTAGAGTACAGCTGTTTATATGTAGATACATAGCTGATGTGTGGGTGTGTGTGAGCAAGAGAGAGAGAGAGAGAGACTGTGTGTGTGTGTGTGAAACATTTCTCATTTACGTGAAGAAGTAGGAAACATTTTACAATTAGCAAGGCCCACTTTTTTTCCTTTAGTGTGGACCAAGCTGCCGTAATTCAGCTGTTGTAGCTACGTCTTTATTTAATTTCAGTGCTTCATCAGACATATTTTAGTAAATATTTCCAGAAGAATGAGGTAATGATGGTAACGGTGTGCTGTAAGTCTTCAAACTCATTACACTTTACTCTCATCTCTCTATCCATTTGTCGTAACGACATAAACTTTAGCAGAAACCACCACTGCTTTATTCAGTTTAATTTTATAAAGATATTTAACGTTCTTTTCCGTAATAGGAGAAACGCTTGCCTAATTTAAAAATGGAAACATTTGTTCCTCTTTGCATTCTTCAGGCCAGTGGAAAATAATATGTTCAATTTAACCATTAGGCCAGCTTCAAATGTTTTTTTATTCTCTGTTCCGTAGCATTATTTAACGAGAACGTGTTGCACGTAACCTCAATAATTTGTTTTCCAGCAGCTTCTCAAACAAAGGAGCCAACACTATTCACAAGTAATTATTCTGTACCTAGACAGTGATATCTGTTGGGAAGTAAAACTTGTGTGCAGATGATCTTTATTTGTAATTTTATTTTATGCACATTTTGTCTAGAGGGAAGAGAAGTTCAGGAAGACCCAAAGAAATGTCGTGACAGTATCTGCGAGGATATGTGGATTGTTGACTCGGATACGTAATATACTGCATTTAGGGACCGCTTGTAGGCGTGGTCCACAATGGAGACAACACATTGCATATTGTATAAATTGAGCTTCCAAAGCTGTTTTATAATGATGGTATTTTGCTTTCAGTTCTGTGTGTTAGACCACGACGGATATGAATTCATACTTTAAAATGTCCATCTTCATTAACTGCAAGCTTAGGGACTAATTACCTGATTTATTCATTCAAGAACGTTCTTAAGTGGAAATGTTAATTTCCTTGTATTTGTAGTTTTATCAGTGAAAAAGTAGTACTTCTTTTTCAGTTGATATATTAAATTCTTTTAAAGTTAAATACGTGAATTTCTTGTAGCAAAACAATAAACAATCCTGTGATGCTGTTGGAGAGAAATTTTAATTCTGATTGGTGGAATGAAAACCTTTTGTTGGTATCGTGTCATGTATCTTTTCAGTTTTTCTTTTCACGTTAAATGTACCGCTAATCGTCTCTCTCGCGTGCAGATGACTCCGACACGTATTGCCATTTGCTAACTGGAACTCTGCTTCAGTGTAACTTGATTGTAATACTTCCGTCATTGAAGACTGCATTGGTTTAGAGTCCCGAAGCTTCCGGCATATTTAATCAGAAATGTCTGTACACTGTACGTGTGATCAGGATTACAGGCAGATAAATCATACTGAAACCCTACAGTAAGAGTCAAACCTTTGTTCGAAAGTAGCGCACGAAATTACAGCCATAACCTGTCCATGTTGTGTTCTGTGCTAAGCTTCTCGTAAGTGAGGCAGTTTTAGCCGCTGGATTAGTAAGCCGTGAGGAATGAAGTTTTGTTTCCGCATTTCTTGGAGACATGATGACACCATGACAGGGAAAGTCAGAACATAAATTTGCCACCATAATAATTGCCATTTGCTTAAAGAATTCTAGTTTAAAATTAAGAATAAAGTAGTGAGAATTAAATTTTAAAATATTCAGAATGTGACAAATTGTAACTAAGAATATACCCTGTATCAGCTGTTGAACATAGTTTGTGTGCGCAAGGAGACGGGACTTAACTATTCGTCACTGTGATATGTGCACAAAATATCACAGCCCGAGTCTTCGGCATTTACTGCAGTTGCTTTGACTTTCACTTCACGTTTTCTTCCAGTAAATAAACGGATCTGTCCAATCAGATTTTCTACATGTAAGTCTTCCCTTTGTGATTTTTTTTAATCTCATGTCACAGGCATTCATACAGTGTTTTATTCTGTAGCTGGAAAATTCATATTTAAAAATTATATAATTTTGTAACTTTGCACACAAACACATGGTCTGCTTTTTTATGCTGTTGGCAGACTGAGACAGCGTTATTTCAACTTTTGGCATGAATGTTCTCTGCTGTTGTGTTGATTAGTAATGGATGCATGTAAACAGGATGGATGCTCGCTGTCTTGGTTGTGTCTGATAACCGTCTGTTCTGTTCAATTGATATGATGATGAACTTGGTGCAGTTTGTACATGTTTTCAGCGAACATCCAGAGCTAATGAGTATTTTTTTTGGTGCCATTAGGCAGTGATTAGAAAGTTTATTATTTACCATGATAAATTATATTTTCAGATTAATTCAGGAAGACTATGCAAGTGTCCTGTTCCTGTCCAGAACATTTGTGGTACTGCTTGTTCTAATGACCTGTCCTTGATGATTTATGCCAGTTTTGTCCACAGCGTACTTCAGATTTTCAAGTAAATGCAAATAATACAAGTCAAGAGTGTGTGAGTCTCATGGCATATTTGCCCCCTTGTCTGGCCACAAAATTTTATTTTGCTCACACCTTAAACTGTGATGGTCTGGTTGCCGTAGATACTTGTGTTAATTCCTAATTTGAAAGTGACGGTAAATAATCTGTAAATAAATACATGCAATAGATTCAGTGCTGTCTAGTTTTGTTGTATTTTGAAACACAGTGACATTCAATTCACTGATTTGTTAGTGCAACCATTTCAGAGCACAGGCCACGTTGCAAACTACAAAGTTCCTTATATGCCACTTTGATATGTTGGTGCCTAGTTATCTAAATTCTGGTTATATTATTTATAGTAAATTGTTAATTTAATTTAAATAATTATAACAGTTCAGCTTGTTAGTTTTAAATATATGCTGTTAGTCCTTTATCCCTTTAAAGCCAACCTTTGGCATTCAGTAACTCTGCATTTTGATCACAGAGTGTATTAATGGGTTTCATATTATTCTCAGAATAAACAGGGATTATTTCCTTAAACAGCGTCAACCAATTTATTGTTGTCATGGAGGTGCACTGTGTTTTCTTGTAAGTAAGAACTGAATTTTAAATACTGTTTGGTGACTTTCGTGTTTCAAAGGGTTAGATCCCACATTTAGAGTTTCCGATCATGGTATTTGTATGTGTAATTCCTTTTACAGCTTGAAATTATGAACACCGTAATATTGTATTTAATCCAAATTGCCCAGAAATGAGTTTGTTGATAAGATTAGGTGGATGGAGCATGGAGCCAGCACGGGAGAGACGAGAAACACACAAAATTGTGGTTGAAACAACTGAAGGTAAGAGACCACTTGGGGGCACAGAGGCACATGTGAGGATGAACACAAGAAGAGAAAGACATGGCATAGATACGGTTCAGCTGCAAGCTATTAGGATCATGCTAACACTACACGTTCCATACACGATCTTGAGTAGCTAAAGGACCATCAGCTTCCAAGGAAGAACTGTGCTCCATGGAGTTGGTTTGCAGTATGCGTGAACCCAAGTGTCTTTAAGTGGTTATTAGGAAGAGAGCATGTACTGTGTTAGGTTCGAAGGTATTTGTTTTGTCAGTTGACTCACCTAAGTTAGACAAGCTAATTGAGTACATTAGCTTTCTTAATTTAATTGTCATTATTAACAGTGTCATGTTTGGTACAAATACTTATTTACACATTGAAGTTCATGGTGTCCTGTTTAGAAACCAGACAGTGTTAAGCTCTAACAGGATTGCGATGGCTGGTTTCATTATTGCAACACAATATTACAAAGAGGCCCTGTTCCACCGATATTTTGCAACAATTTCTGTATATCATACTTTCTACCAAATCTTGTAATGGGTCAGGATTGTATCCTACTCAAAGAAACTATTGAGCAACAGAAAACACTTTCATTCTTGGTGTGTTTACTAAATATAGTATCAGTCAACCGTGCAGATTGATTGTAAAGGAATAAAATATTAAGCTGGTTTTATGTGTGTAACAAGGTTACTATGAATTGCATATTTTGAATGGAATTGAACAGCAAAATTAAAATATAGGAACCTAATGAATGGATTCTTCAGATAAACCTAAACATAAAAGAATGTAGATTACATGTGTTTGGGACCAAGAGAGCGAGGAAAGCATGAATGTGGAGAAAATTACTAGGAAGTTAGTTGTTTGTATTTTTAAAAATAACGAGGTTAAATAAAAGATTCGGGATAGGCATTGCATGAGGAAATGAGAAATACGTAACCGTAAAATATTAGAAAACCAGAAGGGGAGAACACTTGGGAGACAAAGGCGTGGATAATATTAAAGATTCAAATTAATAACAGGTGGTCCGGAGAATGGAACAGTGGCGGACTCTTGTGAGCACAAAGATGGCCATCTTCAAGGTTGATTAATCATGGCGCTGCAACCACGAAGAGAGCTATCATCGGACTCTGCTATGGAAGCTTGAAGTGCTTTGTGAACATGTTGAACCATGAGTTTTCTTAAAAGAAAAGTAATTTTCTTGACCGCCTGTTTTGTTTTGTGTGTGTAAGGAATTTTTCTTGTCAGAATTTCTAATAGTATAATTCTACGTGTCTGGTGCATGTTTACATTGTGTGTTCCGAGAAGATAACGGGTCTGGCCTTGAAGTCGTGTTACGAAGCTTTATTTGTGTGCGAGTACGAGCTGGTAAGTTGATTGAATTAGACCAGGAGTTTAATTGAAAGGGATTAAACGGCAACTAAATTAATTAAAATGAGTAATTCTGCATACACACATTGTCTGTTAAATTAAGAAGTGTTGCGTTTCATTTCCCATGCATGAAGAGAATGCAGATTTGAGGTTAAGTTCACACCGCATTGGCAATTTCTAAACACATTCTTAAAAACTTATTTGTGGTTAGAGTTCCATGAATTTCTTTTTCCCAAAACAAAGGCGAATGGTTATATGACGAAAGGACCTATACACGCAGCATTATGTTTTACTATGCGACCTTGTCATTTCGTTTATTAGCCAGAGATATTCTTAACTGAGTAGACCAGCGTTTCCCAGTGGTAGTATGTACAAATTTCTATAAACAGGTCACATTAATCAGCATACAAATCAGTAGAAAAGTACTTCATACGTATTACAAAGGTTCATTAGCAATTATGCTGTGTGTTTGGTGCTGTACTGGTACACATACAACATATGTACTGAAATATGAGTAACATCATATTTAGGATGAAACATAGAACTGACTTTGTCATAACGGTTCTTTGGTCCCATTAATACAGAGGGGAAAACCGATAAAAGTTCAAAGATGCCTGTCTTCTGGGTTGTAGCTCTTTGTAGTCTAGTAGAAGTTCACGAACGTATCGAAGGTCCTTGCTTCATCCATTATCATGCTGTGGTGGAGGCAGCAAGGACCTTTGTTATGTTAGTAAACTTTTACAAGACTACATGGTGCTACAACCCAGAAGACAGCCATCTTCGGGCTCACCACCATCAAAACATAAAATCCAACAAAAAAGTTTACTTATGTTAAATGGAAATTGTTTAGGAAGGAAACTGAAAGGTAATACAAAGATTTGAAAAATTAGTCTGAAGACTTGCAGTTTTGTGTTTTATATATATGACTGTTTACTACCATGCTTGAATTATCTAAGAGTAAGCGTTCCTTTTGTAAATGTGAAATAATTAATATCAAATGTAAAGAGCATGTGAGTAGAATTCTTAATTTAAAGAAGGAAATAAAGAAAGGAGGAACATAACCAAGAAAGCAGTGCAGCTAGGGAAAAAGAAATGGTCATTGTCTTCTGCCATATAACATTAAGTTATGATTTGTGATTTGGTTCATAATACGTTGATGTGTGAACTGTGCAATGTTTGTATCTGGAATCAAATAATTTTGTTATAAGGAAGTGTATTTGAAATTAGAAAATTTTCAGTTCCCTTGGGATTCTTTTATAAATGTGTTTTACTGAATGAGCAATGTGTGAAGTGGGATGGTGTGCTGTCCAAGTTTCTTTTATCATCAATTTGTTCTTCAGGTTGTCGTATGTGGCCAAACTGAAATTGTTCACATATCATCCTTTTACTCCAAGCAATGAGTTTTCAAATTTCTGCAGTGTTTGTCTGCTCTTTCATTTAATAGGAATGTTATTTTTACAGGCAGTATGTATTGTTAGCCTAAGTTATGAACCTAATTTGTAACTTTTCACACACAATTGGGAGCGTCATTCTGAAAGTTATTCTAAACATAAAACAGTTTTGGAACTGTCAAAGGCACATTCTTCATCCATGATTGTTCAGATTGTTGTGACCTTTGCCACTCTATGATATTGATTGAGCCAGTTTTTAAATATTGTTGTTTTATAATTTTATTTAATAATTTCTTTACAACATTATTTTGGTATTGTAACTTCTCTGCATTATTACATGTCTCACATTCATATTTTAACTGTAGCATTGTGTAAAGATGAGTAAAAAGTATGCAGAGAAACAGTGTCCTGTGCCAGGGGTCTGCTCGTCAGAAAGGATACATTGATGATGTTGACATTAAGAAAATGCAAATAAGAGCTGCTTTTCATTACTGCATGAAGACAAAACACTGTAGACATTTGTGAGTTTTCTCCATTGCATAAAAGTATGTAATTTGAAAGCATTGTCTGTCTGAGCAGAAATGTGATAAGTGTAAATTCTAATGTAGGTTAGGGTTGGCACACAGGAATGGAAACTCATTGGAGTCTTTGATGAATTATTTTGCACAGTTAATATTGGACAGAGTTTTGAAGTGATCTCTCCACCATGTAAATCAGTGGATCTGTTTCTGTAAGAATAGTATATTTAAATGTT
The DNA here is from genome assembly GCF_977971745.1 of Zootermopsis nevadensis. Taxonomy (NCBI): domain Eukaryota; kingdom Metazoa; phylum Arthropoda; class Insecta; order Blattodea; family Termopsidae; genus Zootermopsis; species Zootermopsis nevadensis. The sequence goes on along the minus strand of NW_028259154.1, from coordinate 26,876,441 downwards.
TTTGGGCTTCCAAGGGTTTTAGGAACAGGAAATCGAAGTATACTCACCAAAAAGTGTGTGTAGTTTACGAGACACAATATTGTGTCTGTGGGCCTCTACCAAACTGTAGCAAAACTGATATACATTTGTGTGCAGTATAACTGAATAATGATGTTGCAAAAGTTTCAGTAATCCTTTCAAGTATTTTACTTTTTTATAAGAAGTTTGATTTTTGGTAATTTTTGTGTGCCATCATTTCACCATTTGCATTCCTGAAAAACACTGTATTAATGCAAAGCTAATTTTTTCATAAAGGGATTGAACTCCCAGATGGCAAACAGTTGTGGACATTTATTCATGTAAAATGTTTAAACAGTTGCATGTAATGTCTTCAGTCTACATCAAAGCCACGTCATCTGTCATGTTGCCTGTTGCTGGCTGCATACCAAAACAAGGGTAAAAAGGGGGTGGTACATATTCTTCAGGTGCTCCTATCTGAAAATGTGTCAATGAAGAAATGGCTAGGGGTGATGGAGCAGAGACATGCCAAATTGCTGAATCTATATGAGTTTCATAAGCGACGAGGTTATTGTTAGGCAGTCAAGGAAATGGAGCGAAAGTGAGATGGAATACTGTTGAAACTAGATGCTTTTATTTTTACATTGTGATTTATTAATGTTAAGGTCTGATAAACTGGTTACTTGCCCTCTGTCTTGAGTAAACTAATGTATTGATTACACAAATTTCATCTAATCAGTGACTAAAAGCAGTATATTGGGCACGTCAAACAAAACCATGAACAAACTAATTGCCCTCTTTTTTGAAACTTTGCTGTTCTAATTTCTTTTTATTAGAACATAAATGTGAACAGTATAGGTTAAATTCACATTTTATAAGATAATTATCAAATGTATTGATATTTTCAGACCTTTTTTGTAATGAAAGATCAGACCATTTGTAGATTCAGAATCTTGTCTGTTAGAGGTCCTTAGTGGAGAATGTTGTATCATTATCATCACAATTAATATGATTAATTATAGGGACTAGCTAAGATTTTGACATTTGGGGCATTGAGTTTTGTGTTTGCTACCACATCTGGACCAACTCTCGTGCTCACCCGGCCTCCTATCTAATAGGAGCTTGGGGGCTCTTTACCTTGGGGTTAAAGCAGATGGAATGTAGTGTCATTCTTCTGCATCTAGTGACAAGGTGTACAAGAACAGGTTTACCGGAAATGTTATCACTGTTAAATTGGGACAATATTAGAAGGTTTCATAAAACCAAATTAATTGTGTGTTAGTAATACAAAGAGAGAGCCAACTTTGACATGGTCTGGTTTTTCCTTAATTAATTTTAGGTATAGTAAGCGCCTTTGAAAAGATAATATATTAAACTCATAATACTTCACTCCTATTACGTCTTAAGTTGGTATTATTTTATAATATCTTGTTAAATTTTACATGTGTGGATTTTCCATTTTAATTTAAATGTTTAAAAGGTATTTTGTGAGATGTTGAGGAAATTATTTCCTGTTGTGTGCTATTTTCCTTGAATAATACGTGTTTATCCGAGAATTGTTTTTAGTAAGTGTCTGTGTTACAAGCCCAGCATTGCTAAGTGAGATTTGCTGGATGAAGCAGCACACTTGCTGCAACAGTAATTAAATACTCTTGGTTTTCATTGAAAATGCTTCAGTTAAGAAACATGTACAATAAGAGCATTTCCATTGCATTAGGTTTGGATGTTTTGTCATTTTACTGTGTGCAATCCAAGTTTTCTTCAAAGTTGCTGAACCTGACTCCTCTCCTTTGTGTAGCACTTACCACTCATTGCCATTCAATGAATTAAGTAGCACAAAAACAGGTAGTAGTATATGCTGGGCTAGGAAAGACTGAAGTGACTAACATGATTGGTGACAGGTCAGTTTTGGATCTTTCTTTGCATCTGTACCCTTATGAGCCATTCAGCTTAAGGAAGTTGGTACATAAAATAGTAAGTAAGACTTGAGGTTCTCACAGCAGTGAGTATGAAGATATCCGTTTCTGGGTTGTTGCGCTGTGTAGTCTGGTCGATGTTAACCAGCGTTTCAGAGGTCATATTACTTTGGTAAACATCGACCAGACTGCACAGTGCAACAACCCAGAAGACAGAAATCTTCATACTTATCGCCCTGATGACAGAGGCAGTATGACCTCTGAAACGTTGGTAAACATCGACCAGACTACACAGCGCAACAACCCAGAAGACAGAAATCTTCATACTCATCGCCCTGATGATGGAGGCAGTATGACCTCTGAAACGTTGGTTAACATCAACTAGACTACACAGTGCAACAACCCAGAAGACAGAAATATTCATCGCCCTGATGACGGAGGCAGTATGACCTCTGAAACGTTGGTTAACATCGACCAGACTACACAGCGCAACAACCCAGAAGACGGATATCTTCATAAAATAGTAAGTTTATACAAGCATAAAGCAGATGCCATTTGTATGTGTGTACACACACACACAGACACTCCCATATACATCTGTGACACCCACCTTTGTTCATGGTCACTTATCTAGGTAAGGCTGCACCTTCCTACTCTTACTAGGATGTGCTTCCACTTCTAATAACTCACAGAACAGCCCTTTAAAAAACAAGCAGTTACTTACCTGGTCAGTAGAGTGTCAGGTTTAGTATTGTATTTAGAAGAACATACCACTAGACTACGCGCACATAACTAAAAATGTTTGAAAATTCAACTTCCAAAAAAAAATTAAGAAAATCTTTGTTTTACTTCGTTTTATGATAAAATATATATTAAAAATTACAGTCATTCACAATTATAATAAAATAATATTAAAAGGTTTAAAACATCATTTTAATACACTACTAGTTTCGGCTGCATTCAGCCATCGACGGGTGTATGTATTATAAACCTATCACCATTCTACTGATTTTTAGTGTTATTCATATTGCACTGTCTTCATTCTTGATGGTGTTCATGTTCTTTATCGTTTCTTGTTTGTTGCACTATCATTAGTCTTTACTAGGTTTATATTTTGTATTTTGTGTTGGCATCATTTTGTGACCAAGAAGCAATATCCCACTCGTAGTATGTGAACGGAGAAACTGGACTGTACAGGATTGAGGCCTCAACCTTTTAATATTATTTTATTATTATAATTGTGAATGACTGTAATTTTTAATATATATTTTAATATACCGATCACAATATGACGCAATTTCGTTTTATGATGTTTACATTTTTGAAAATTTCTCAAAATTTTTATTTATCTTATGTACGTTATGCATGTTTTTAATATTTATATTATATGTTATATATTTTTATATTATTTTTGATTTATATATATTTTATATATTAGTTATTTTTATATTTATTTTTATATTCATTTTTAAATTATTTATTTCAATCTATTTTTTTATATTATTTTTATTTATTTATAATATATTATATATTTTTGTATTACGTATTTTATATATATTACACTTTATATTCTTTTTTATATTACTTTTATATATTATATAATACATTTTTATATTTACTTTATATTTTATAATACGTTTTTTATATTATTTATTTTCTATATTACATATTTTATATATTATTCATTTTATAAATTCATTTTTTATATTTAATTTATATATTCTATATATTATACATGTTATATGCTTTATTTTAAATATACATTTTATACATTATTCATTTTTATATTTATTTTATACATTATTCATTTTATACATCATTTTTTTTATATTATTTATTTTATATATTCATTTAAACATTCATTTTTATATTTATTTTATATGTTCATTTCTTAGAGTACTTATTTTAAATAATTATTTTTATATTATTTGTTTTATATATTCATTCTATACATTCTTTTTTATTATTATTTTAACTATTTTTATATTTGTTTTATATATTATACATTTTAATATTATTTACTTTACATATTATATATACATTTTTATATTATTTACTTTATATATTATACATCTTATACATTATTTTAAATATTTATTTTTATATTTGTTTTATATATACATTTTTATATTATTTCATAATTCATTTTTTATATTTATATATTATACATTTTTATATTATTTACTTTACATATACATTTTTATATATTATACATTTATTTTAAATATTATTTTCATATTTGTTATATATAATACATTTTTATATTATTTCATATATTCATTTTTTATATTATTTATTTTATATATTATACATTTTTATATTTACTTTATATATTATACATTTTATATATTATTCATTTTTATGTTTTATATATTCATTTTTATATTATTTATTTTATATATTATGTACTTTATATTTTATACATTCATTTTTTATATTTATCTTCTATATTATTCATTTTTATATTTATTTTATATATTATACATTATTCTTTTTTATATTATAACTTTATTTTTATATTATTTATTTTATATATTATACATTATTTATTTTTTATATTTTATGTAATGCATTCTTATGTTTATTTTACATACATTTTTCATTTTCATATATTATTCATTTTATACATTCATTTTTTATATTCATTTTATATATTTACTTTATATATTATACATTTTATATATTATTCATTTTTATATTATTATAAATATTTATTTTTATATTATTTGTTTTACTTTATATATTATACATTATTCATTTTTATATTTATTTTATGTATACATTTTATATATTCATTTTTTATATTGTTTACATATACATTTTCCATTCTTTATATTATTTATTTTATATATTATACATTTTATATATATTTTTATACAATTTATTTTATATAATATACATTATTTTTATATTATACATTTTAGACATTACTCTTTTCACACTTTATTTTATATATTATACATTTTATACATTATTCATTTTTTAACTTTATTTTATATATTCATTTTGTACATTATTCATTTTTTATATTTATTTTAGACATACATTTTTATATTATATATACATTTATTTTACATATACTTTTTCATTTTTTTATATTATATATTTTATACATTTTCCATTTTCTATATTTATTTTACATATACATTTTATATATTCATTTTTTATATTGTTTACATATACATTTTCCATTTATATTATTTATTTTATATATTATACATTTTATATATATTTTTATACAATTTATTTTATATAATATACATTATTTTTATATTATACATTTTAGACATTACTCTTTTCACACTTTCTTTTATATATTATTTATTTTATATATTATACATTTTTTACATTAATCATTTCTTATATTATTTATCTTATATATTATACATTCTATACATTCATTTTTATATTTAATTTACATATACATTTTTCACTTTTTATATTATATATTATACATTTTCCATTTTTATATTTATTTTACATATACATTTTTTATATATTATTTCTTTCATATATGATACATTTTCCATTTTGTATATTTATTTTACATATACATTTTCCATTTTTTATATTAATATATAAAATAAATAATATAAATTGAAAATGTATAATATATGAAATAAATAATATAAAAATTGAAAATATATAATTTACAAAATAAATAATATAAAAAATTGAAAATGTCTAAAATGTATAATTTACAAAATAAGTAATATAAAAAATTGAAAATGTCTAAAATGTATAATTTACAAAACAAATAATATAAAAAATTGAAAATGTCTAAAATGTATAATTTACAAAATAAATAATATAAAAAATTGAAAATGTCTAAAATGTATAATTTACAAAACAAATAATATAAAAAATTGAAAATGTCTAAAATGTATAATTTACAAAACAAATAATATAAAAAATTGAAAATGTATAATTTACAGAACAAATAATATAAAAAATTGAAAATGTATAATTTACAAAACAAATAATATAAAAAATTGAAAATGTCTAAAATGTATAATTTACAAAATAAATAATATAAAAAATTGAAAATGTATAATTTACAGAACAAATAATATAAAAAATTGAAAATGTCTAAAATGTATAATTTACAAAACAAATAATATAAAAAATTGAAAATGTCTAAAATGTATAATTTACAAAATAAATAATATAAAAAATTGAAAATGTCTAAAATGTATAATTTATAAAATAAATAATATAAAAAATTGAAAATGTATAATTTACAAAATAAATAATATAAAAAATTGAAAATGTATAATTTATAAAATAAATAATATAAAAAATTGAAAATGTATAATTTACAAAATAAATAATACAAAAATTGAAAATGTCTAAAAATGTATAATTTACAAAATAATTTAAAAATTGAAAATGTCTAAAATGTATAATTTGCAAAATAATATAAAAAATTGAAAATGTATAATTTATAAAATAAATATAAAAAATTGAAAATGTATAATATATAGCATAAATAGTATAAAAATTGAAAATGTATAATATATAAAATAAAAAATTTAAAAAATTGAAAATGTATAATATATAAAATAAATTTAAAAAATTGAAATTGTATAAAATGTATAATATATAAAATAAATAATATAAAAAAATATATATAAATAATATAAGAATGAATTAAAATGAATATATATAATATAAAAATTAATAATGTATAATATAAGGTAAATAATATAAAAATGTATATTTAAATAAATTATATAAAAATGAATAATGTATAAAATATAAAATGAGTGTAAAATAAATATAAAAAATTCATAATGTATAAAATAAATAATATATAATATATATATATATTGTATGTATGATTTATTTAATACTTTATATTATATATTTTATGTATTATACATTAATTATTTATTTTATGTATTATAGTATAAAATAAAAAATTAATATATAAAATAAATTTAAAAATAAATTAAGTATAAAATAAAAGAAATGAATAATTTATAAAGTAAATAATATAAAAAATGCATAATATATAAAATTATACAGAAATGAATAAAATATATAAAGTAAATATAAAAAATAAGTATAAAATGTGCAATATATAAAATAAATAATATAAAAATATATGGTATATGAAATAAATATAAAAAATGAATGTATAAAACGAATATATAATTATAACGCAACGAAGACAAACACAACAGCCAAATATTGCGCTCTCTACCTAATAGTAATGAATTCAGACAAAACAACTCACCTCTGCCAACAGCATACACGGCAGCCAAAACAACTCACCGCAACTGAAAGTACTCACCTTAACGTAAAAGAATCCTTAGGAAAAATTACAAAACTCACACAATAATAAACATTCAAGTCGAATATCCAGACTGTAACCACGCAGACACACAATAATACCGATGCATTTTAAACTCCATTGACTTCAAAAACCCACTGAAGACGACAAACCCTACAACTGGCACTCGACTATCTTCCACTCAAACAATCCGCCTCAAAACCAATCAAATCTCTCAAAAGATCCCAGACTTGACAAAAATTAGGACCTATAAATAACTAAGCCCACTGCTGAAAACAATCAAGAGCCTAAAAGAAACCTAAAATTTGAAAACATCAGGTAACAGATAAAGCAAACAAAGATCTAAAAAATGGAAAGGATAAGGTAAAGCCTAGCATGACATAACTAAGATGAGATTATAAAAAAAACCAAGTACTCTGAAGTGGTTCAAGACCCTTACAATTTTCAAAATTCCTAGAGACCCAATAACTCCAAATGTGTCTCAAAACATGCAAATGAAAGAACCTCAAAAATTTGAAGCAAATAACAAGAGAATAGGGATACCTCTGAATTCTGAAAAGAGCAATAAACCCTAAAGCCTTGAGAAAGACCAAGAGCCTCAATATTACTACAAAAATATTACAACCAATAGCATACCCAATATCCCACTAAAGACCGAAATTGGTCTTTAAATGAAGAGAAAAAACAGTGAAAAACTACAATCTACAAGTTAAAAAAAATCTAATAAAGACCACTACCACTACAAGAGAGAAACTCTGAAAAACCCATCACCTGTGAAAAAACCCATAAAATGAAGGAACCGACAAACTCTTTGATGGGATATAACCCCAATTGACCTAAGAGCACTTCAGAGTACACCCCATCAATTTGGAATCACATCAATCTCATGTACATCTGAAAAGAATGAACACCTATGAAGAATCGCAGACCTTCATTAAGGAATTAAAAAACCCAAAAAAGACTAGTCCTGAAAAGTCAACAGCCCAGAGGAAACGTAAGATTTTGAAAAGACGGACGACAGAAAATGCGAACAAACATCTAAAAATTCAGACGTTATGATAAAGCTAGCATACACTGCCTAAAAACTCTTCAGTTATCAAACAGATAATGAAGATACCCCAACACTATGAAGTAACTCAAGGGACTTATGAATTTGGAAATTCCTAGAGACACAATAACTCCCAAAGCAGTTTGATATTTCAAAACATAAAGAAGGCAATACTTTAGCAAAAATACCAAGAGACCAGGAACACCCATCTGACATGAGAGGAAAAAACTCAAAACCTAGAGCCTTGAGAAAAGTCGAGGGCCTCACTAATAAAAAAAAATAAACTGAAAACAACCACCAAATGAGGAACCCAACCCTTCTCAAGCCTCTAATCACACTCAAGTTAACCAAAATCTCAGATGTGACAAAACCCCCATGTAAGTTAAAAGCACTTCACAGTGAACCCTTACCAATTTCGAATAACACCACTCCTATGAAAGAAAGCAAATTCCCAGACGATAACAGATACCTATATAAGTGTCACACTTATTAGTATTCCATACTCTCTTAAGCATATCTAACAAGTGAAAAGAAAAATATTATGAAGAATCTCAGCCCCTCATAAAGGAATTCAAAACCTCAAAAAAAATCCCAGTCCTGAAAATGGTCAACAGCCCAGAGGAAACAAAATCTGAAAAGACCTACAATAGGGAGGCGAACGAACACCTAAAAATTGAGAGCTTCCAAAAGATGATATAAAATTCAAACAACCCTTAATATACCATCTCAGTAATGACCCACTTGCTGATTAAATACCCAAACATACCGAGGACAAAATACTGTTAAAGAACTACAATCTTCAAGTTAGAAAAACTTTAGTACAGACCACTACAAATAGAAGAGTGGAACTCTCAAAAACCCAGCACCTGTGAAAACACTCATAAAATACAGGAACAAACCCTTCCCAATGCAATAACCACACTGAATTTAACCAAAATCATTGAAGGGACAAAACCCCAATTGAGGCCAAAAGCACTTCTGAGAAAAGCCCATTAATTTGGAATGACATCACTCCTATGAAAATGAAGTAAAGCCCAGAAGGCAACCGAAAACTCCCAAGGGCCTCCCCCTTACATGTATTCCATACACTCTAAAGACTCCCTAAATCTGAAAAATAGTGAAAACCTATGAAGAATCTCACACCCACATAAAGCAAGTATAAACCCAAAAATGACTAGTCCTGAAATCAGTCAAGAGCCCAGAGGAATCCAAAAATTTTGAAGAGACCCAGAAACACAGAATTGGAACAAACACTAAAAAATTTAAACGATACGGTAAAGTCTAGCATTAAATACCTAAAAAGTATTCACATATCAAAGGGATAATGACGAGACCCCAGCACTGTGAAGTCCTTCAACAGACTTAAAATTTTTTGAAATTGCTAGAGACCAAATAACTCAGAAAATAAGTTGGAATTTGCAAACATAGAAAACTCAAGACATTGCAAGAAATACCAAAACAGTAGGCAACTCTATCAGAAATGAAAGAACTCTGAAAACCTACAGCCTTGACAAGGATCAAGAACCTCACAAAAAAACACAACCCCTGAATAACCCACCACCTGTGAAAACACCCACCAAATTAGGAACCCCACCCTTCTCAAGGCTCTAATCACAGTAAATTTATCCAAAATCTCATATGGTAAACAGCCCCCCCCCCCCCCCCATGTAAGCTACAAGCACTTTACAGTGAACCCAATAAATTCTGAATCACACCTCAACAAATGAATAATAACAAAGTCTCACAGGGTAAACTGTATTGTTAGGTATATCTTTACACGGAAACAAGTATAATTGCACGAGATACTGATTACACGTCATAAATGTCCGCATTAATAAAACGAAAATGTCATAAGATGTGCAAGTACAAAAAGTCTACTTCTGTAGAATGTGAAACTGACTTACGTGCAGCAAAGCTGAACAGTTCACTAGACAAAGAAGCTGCAGTCTGGGGCTTCTATCACTCAGACACTACAACTGTGGGTTTGAATCCCACTCAAGACACGGATGTTTCTTCACGTGTGTTCTGCGGTCCTGTGTAGGAAGAGGCATTTTGATGAGCTGATAACCCACATCCAAGGAGTCTTACCAAATATCTAAATTGCCTATGAAAGATCCCATATGTGAGGAGGACAAGGGCTTTTGGGCCACAAACAAAACTTTTTTCACAACTGTTTTGTTCTCTTTGATGGCAACGGCAAAATATACATACTCCATTTCTAAAACCTTAGGACTGTCAAATCCTACTCTGTCTACTTACAGGGGCAATAAATATATTTCATTAGATGTTAAGTGTATTTTTTAAACATCATGGCTAGCAAGGTTTAAAGTTTAAGATAGAAGTAAGGTTAGGTTTACTTGTTCTTTGTGGATGAATGGTTTATGGGTGAAAGTAAGGTTAAGTTTAACCTTTATGTACATATATTTGTCTCAATTTCTGTTAACATGATATGAATACTTTCTGTGTAAGATTTAATTTAATAATTTTATTCTAGTTAATATAATTGTATATCGTGATGATTAAAGGATGGGTGATGTAGTATGTGCCTTTATTGCACAAAATGGAAAAAAAACCTGCATAGTGAGGGTTTCATGTTTTATAATTACAACAAAAATCTTATTAGGATCATCAAATAAACGAAGGGGCAATGGGTGAAATGTGTACAAATTTCAGCCAGAAAATGTGATGGGAATCGCCTGTTCGGTAAATTCAAGTGTAGACGAAAGACTTAATTTTAAAACAGATCTCGAAGATTCAACTGGTTCAGGATATGATGGCAAAGTTTGGGTTCCATAAAGAGGCAGAGATGTTCTTAATAGGTGAGTTATTATTAGCTTCTCAAGAAGGCCTCTGCTCCATGAGAAACTCCGCAATTTTAGATGCTTAAACAGTCGCCATATAGAATGTTTCAGTAAAACTTCAAAATTTTACAAACATCAGAATTAAGATAATTACGTAAGTCATTTAACAATGAGCAGTAAGAAATAAATAAGAAAAATCATACAAAGATCCACAATATGAAAAAATATTTCTACCATAATACTGGCCGACTATTTAACAGTATAGTTCCAAACAGCGGAACCCAATCTTAAGTAATGAATTCAATCTACATTTCCCTTGTTGTTAATTCACAATTTGTTCCCTTGGCTATCGCCAAGGAAACAAATCATTAAGTTTTGTAATATTCTTACACAATTTAGTTTACTGCAGTTTCACGCCTCTTCAGTGCCGTCAGTTCATCATTGTCTAGTTCCTGAAGTTTAGTTAGTTGTGGTTCTATCCTGAAACATACAACCGCGAATTTGCAAATGATACAGCTTTTGAAAATAATGTCGGACAATTCAAAGATTTATTTTAATGATACTGCATATACTAATGCTGTTATTCAAAACTGAAGTGACTGGTTCGATGATGACAACGTAACTGACAGATTTCTGCAAATTTTCACTACGTGGCATTTACGTCCTATGTATTTTGTATTTGTTATTCCTTATTAGTAAAGGCTATATTGCTTGTTGTTAAAATACTAAGCTGCACACTTGATGTACATAATCTAATTTTAATTGTGGTTAATCACACATACCTAACTAACTAACTAAACCAAGTGTTCTCACTCAGCAGTGGACACTGGGACTTGGCAGGACACACTCATGAGTTTTTGCATCACTTATATCTTGTACCATTCAGTACAGAATATTTTTTTCTGTATTTTACCTCTCTATAAACCTGAAGATTAAAATTTCAAAGCTATAAATTTTACATGTTGTTTAATATGGAGGTAAAACTGGGTCTCTTATCCTAAGGGAAGAACACAGATTGAACGTGTTCAAAAATAGGTTATTGACGAACATATTTGAATCTACAAGACAGAAACTAATATAGGATGGAGAAAGTCACAAGATGAGGAACTTGATAATTTGTACGTATGGTGGACGAGATTGGCAGGAACCTGTTACATGCATGTGAAGTATGAAAAATGCACGCATTTCTGTCAGACAAAAACTGAATGGAAAACCACCTGGGAGACTTAAAAGGCAACATAATATTAACATTTACCTGAAAGACGTAGAATGTCGGAAAGTGGACTGGATCGGATCAGTCTCTTGTGAACATGGTAATGAACCTTTAGCTTCTATAAAGGACTGGAAATTTACTTATGACCTGAGTAACTATTAGTTTCTCAAGAGGGACTCTACTGTACGGAGCTGGTTGTGTCACGTAGGTTACAGTATAAATGTATTTCTTTTTATGGGGGCTAAACTGAGAGGAGCCAGGGGCTAAACTACAGCATGATTGGTGAGTGGGCTTGTAAACTGTTGCAAGTTACTGAAGCGTGAAACATATCTGTACTTACTTGACTGCGTAACCATCTCGAACATCATACTTTTCCTCTTTCTTTCTTCGTACCAGCAGCTGGTATGCTACACAGATAAGTCCTAGTAAAATGGGCACAAGGACAGCCAGCACTATGCCTGCTGTGACGCCAGCCTGTCGCGATGAGTACTCCTGCTGACCTACAATATAATTATTTTCAGTTTCACCATTCTATCATGTTCTTGGAGGAAGACCATACATTTCTTCATGATTCAGCCTTATTAAGTTGAACTGAATTGGCCCCAACTTTTATGTGTAAGAGATTTGCATGGACAGAGTAGACGGCAATTACTGGTGTGGATCAGTGATCAGCCCAATGGAGACGAGTCGGTAATGACAAGACAATGCAACAGTGGAAAGATACGAATGAAATGATGTTCAGAAGCTGTGCAAACATTTGTGTACAGTGACTGAGAGGAACCACCTAGTGAGGCTGACTCTAGAAAATAATACAACAAAATGCTTCTAAAATATTGACTTGTTATACAGATTTAAACATCTTGTGGCCGCTATAATAAGGAAAGCACACACTAAACACAAGAGGTTTAAAGCTAATGGTTATTAAGGATATTAAACAGGATGGAAAAATTTTGTGGTTGGAAAAGTTTCCATTAATAGGAAATGTATTACTAATGGAAAAATCTCCATTCCACAGGACACATAGTGAGTGGCATTAAGGCAGCAAATTGCTGGCTATGCCGCAGCTTTGTTTGTATAACTACATTTCCTGGAAAGCCATTCTTTGAATTTTAACCTCATCATTTTTATCACACATTCCTATGTGGAACAGAAACTTTTCTCAATAGATCAAAACTATACCAAAAAATTGAATATTTTTTTTATTGGTCTATAACATAAATTTTCAATTACTTACATTCCATGTTGTGGTAATTATGAAGTTATCAAAACTATAGCATATTTAAATGAATGCCTTTATGCATATTTTAATATAACTTATTACATTTAAACATATATTCTAAAATGTTGAACAATAATGTGTCATAGAACTATCTTTTAATTTCAAAGAGTTCCTAATCTACATTTAAAATAATATTACTCGAGATCTGGTAAGCAGTACTGCAAGAAACAAAATGTTTAAATAAATGCAACATTGCTTTAATAAGTAATGACTGCCCATAAGTTGAATTATAATTACTTCTGATGACCTATCCTGATAATGAACAAATGGCTCTATGATTCTTAATGGTCATTCTGTTATGTAGGTCAATGAATTGTACTCGGGCGTACAAAAACGAGGTCATTCAATAAGATCCAGCAGTAGAATTTCATGGCAGCGAACATTTTATTGCTGAGACACTTTGTATGAATCTGGAGCATTCTCATTTTATGACAAAATATTTCCTTTGTTTAAGGAAGTTTCTGTAGGTCTCTTTTAAAAATGTCATTAAATTTCTAGCATCTATTCAGTACAATAAAACTTTACATGTCAAATATAAAATTTACCAAATAAATCTTTGCACTCTATCACAATAAGAGATATGTAAGTTCCAAGAGAGAACCAATTAAGATGCTTGCTGTCACAGATACCCATAAGAAAGAAAATTTTGATTTATGATTCTCATTGTGAACTTCTTTAGGATGACAATGGAATGAAAATGGATTCTCAGATCTGAAGAAAAAGTTAATTTCTATCTAATCCCATGACCCAAAAAGAGAGCAGATACATCTGAGATTAAGTTGTCATGTTTCATTAATTATAAAGTCTTTATCAATAAAATGATGAGTACTCCAATGAAGTCTGATATGAACTGTAACATTTTGCCTTGGATGTAATGCACAATGTTTAGTAAATGTCCGTCTGACGACTGTGTCTGTACACAGCCTTACCGCTGAGGTCAGAAGGTGCTTCATCACTAGTTGTCAGCGATGTGTTCACACCCCCTCCCTCTTCCTCCTCTCCTAAGTCCCACAACTTATCATCAAAATCAACAGATGGCTTTCCAGGAAGTGGTTCATGAGTACGATATGAACGATCGTACATCCTGCGCTTCTTCGTCCCACCCAAACTACTGCTTCCCGAGCTGCTCCGGTCACTATGGTCACTCGCTGCACCATTACTGTGGCGGTAGGCATTGAAACTGCTAGTGGCAAGAGGCACTGCTTTCAGTGGTTCCACTGAAGCTGGCACTTCAGGTTTATAGTGCCAAGATTCAGCAGAAGTGTCCTTAACTTTACGCCTTTTAAGAATGCAGTAAGCAGCACATGCGCCAATCAGGATTAGTGGTACCAGCACACTCAGAATAACACCAAATGTCATCCCAATTTGGCGTGATGAATACTCCTGCTGACCTGGTTAATATAAAAATTATGTTTATATTTAGGATTTGAGGTTCTCATGACAGTGAGTGTGAAGATGGCTGTCTTCTGGGGTGTTGCGCCGTGTAGTCTGGTAGAAGTTTACCAACGTTACAGAGGTCCTTGCTGCCTACATCATCATGACCCTGACTGGAGGGTTCACCCTGAAGTTTGAGGCAATGCATTCCTCCAAAACACTGACAACCACGTACAATACTACATGATATCATAAACTAGATGACTGTGATTGATGTAGGAAATTTTAATTTGTGAACATTGACGTTAGAGTTGCCTGGGTGTATTACGTGAGTTACGAGAAAAAAAAGGAAGAATGTAAGACGAAAGAGAAGAGACTTTTCAAAAGTTAAACCTGGTTGGACTAAACTAAGATCGTAATTCCGAAAATAATAATTCTGTTAAGTGAATGAAATAGAAACTGCTGATCAGTGAATGTTCATTGAACACTCCACTTCTAATGCAACCTTTTTTCATTACACTCCCTGTTGCCCCAGTAAACATTAAACCTGAGTAGTTGGTACTCCTGGGTTCAAAGACCAGCTATGAAAAGGTTAAACAGCCAAAACCATAAGACAAACCGGCAAAGTTAGAGTAGATCTTTGGCCTTTCAGCAAAAGTGAGGTTCGTTAATAGCACGAAGTTCATTATAACTAGCAGCCAATGGGTTACCCAACCATGCATTCACATGTAAATAAGAGTGTGTGTGAGAGTAAAAATAAATTGTAAAAACTAAATTAGAATGAGATACAAATTAAATTAAAATAAATCTGAGTAGGAAACTAAGATGAATTAAAATTTAATCAGTTGCTATAGTACTCACGTAGACATTCTGTGTATCCGTATGTAGGTGTGTCCCACCGCCCTGTTTCAGTGCAGACGCGACGTTGATCTCCGATAAGAATAAAATCTTGCGAACATTCAAAGGTCACCTTGGATCCAGGTACAAAAAGGAAGGTACTCTTGCGTCCAAACCGAGGAGTCTCCAGAACACCACATGATATCACTGAAATACACAGCAAATCAAGAAAATTTAAAATCTCTGATTATGTTTTAGTTCCACAGCAGATTCTGACAGTGCAATTCACTATTCAATAAAATTACATAAATTTTTAAGTGACAGTAGTTTTTAAATTTTAAGAGTGCTGAAGTAATTCCACTTCTATTATAGTACAGTTTGGCACAATGCATAAACAGCAGCAGCACCAGCAATAATAATTTTCCAGGTTATGATGCCCTTCAATGCGTTCCAGTTCCCAAAACTCTCCACCGCTCCGTATCCAATCTCCTTCGACCAAATTCCCTTCTGATACAGCCTTCACAGTGTCTCCTTTCCACATTGTTCTAGGTCTTTGCTTGCCAATCAAAAACCTGCTTTGGCAAACAGTCCTCCACCAATCTTTTTACCAAAGTAATTGTTTAGCTAGCGTGTCATCCATTATGTTTCCGTCCACTCTTATATCTCCCTGATTAATTCATTTCGCACTTTATCGAAACAAGAGATCCTTGCTGGTCTCTGCCAATAATCCACTTCAGTGGCCATGATCCTCTGTTCTTCCCTTCTCCCTACCCGTCACACTTCACATCTACTTTTAAGAATGGCGATGTACATGTGTTTTTAACATAACAACAATAATCATAATAAAAACAAGTATAACAACGCCGATGATGATGAAAAAGACGAAGAATGATGCTAAAATAAAATCAGAAGAAATATAATAATTCTAAAAAATAAAAAGATCACAACAGCACTGGTAATCACAATGCAGGAAGTACGCCATAAAATTAATAGCATTGGTGATCATAATGGTAGCAACTTTTACGCTACTGCTGCTGCTGCTGAGAATGACAATGGTGTGGTGATATTCTGTGCAGTTACCTCTTTCCTTGTTCCTTGATTTGATGTTGACGAAGCTGTCCAGGTAGTTCCTGGTGAAATGAGCCAGGTCTCTGTTCAGACTCATCGCATAGTCATAGAGACACTGGTATGCTTCTCCACACAAACTGTGCGCCATCTCAATGTCTTTACTCCTACAAATTCACAACAACAACAACAAAATCATTAAACCACTGCAATGAACGAGAACATTGGAACAGGAGAATAAACAAGAAGTGGCCAATGTACGGTGGTAAGAAGGGGAACTAATGAATACTGAGATCTGGCAGACAAGACTGAAACAGATTCTGTTTAGATATTCATTACATGTGCTTGTACTTGCACAGGCATCGGATAAAAGTTGCAAAGTCCTAAAGCAAGTGCCTCCTATTACAAAAGAAAATGAGGTAAAGACTTTGTCTTTTTCACAGCATGTCCTCACATACACCTACACATGTATTCAATGAGTAAAGTAAAGTAAAGTTTGTCCCACTATACGCCATGTAGGCGTTTGGGGGGAGAGTAGGTATAGCTCCTCTCTTCCTTGACCTCGGCACTAGATGGGGGTGAGTGGTCGGCATCACGCCCTGGCCGGCTTTACCCCCGGGAAAGGACCCCGGTACCCATTGTAGAGGAGCCTGGGTGGGCCTTAGAGGAGCCGATCTGAATGCAGAAGCTATAGGAAATATCCTCTGCCCCCATCGGGGATCGAACCCCGGTCGTCCAGCCAGTAGCTAGTCACTATATTGACTGAGCTATCCCGGCTCATGTATTCAATGAGTAAATTTGATAAACATAGAAGTTATCATTAGAAAACGTGTTCTGTGACAAGAAGCCATTTGCCAAAAGCTGAACAACACGACGCTAGGTGCTACTCATGTTGAGAAGTGGAAAGAACAAGGTAACTTAAACCGGGTGATAAACGTGTTATACCGACAGTGCAGAGACCCCATTAATATTAATGTACATGTTGCTGGGTAACCAAACACATGTTTACAGGGAACTGAGCTCAAAGACTAATAAGCCCAATACTCACATTTTACAGAAAAATTATAAGAACTTACCTGTTGCTAGGAATGATGTCTTGTGGCGTTTTTCGAAACTCCGGAACAAATGTCTTGTTGGCATAGAAATTTGCAGTTCTACCAAATTCTCTAGTAAAGAGTGCAACACCTTTATTGGGATCATCTTTGTCCTCTATTAACCCTGATAATACAAGAAAATTGATTTACTTTAGTGAATTAAAGACTACTATAAATTTATACATAACAAGAATTTCATGTAACTGATGTTCAGATCTGAATAAAATAACCAGAGAATGAAGTAATTTTAATACTAAGTAATGAAGTTAACCGAATAATTAATTAACCAACTCCACAAAAATACCTCCTTGAAAAGCTGATCAAGAAACTCTTAGCCTTTATGGAAACCACAGGTTCATTACCACATTCATAAAAGTCCACCACTGGATCCTATCCTGAGCCACATGAATGCAATCTATGGATTTAGTCCGTAGAATACAAAATTTTTCCTTTAAACATATGAACGCGTCACAACTTGAAGACAAATGTAAACTATATAGCTACGCTGCAACAAAGTAAACAACTGTGGTTCAGTATACTCACAGTGTAATGCGAAGTCCCTATGAATACTTTCAAAATTGTTAATGCCCAATCCAACACCTGCCATCAATCCATTTGGAAGTGTAAAATCATCTATGATGTCATGACTCCAATTTCCAAACAGACCTCGTGTTTGATTCTGAAAATTAAAATCAGTGAAGTTAAACCTATAACAACACGCAAAAATAAAAAATAAAGACATTTCTTTTCCTGCTACAGTACAATCTGTGAGTAAAAAATCCAAATTTAATCCTATATTGACACGGTGGCAATATCTGATTTATAATCTGATGGTATCTTAGTTTCTATCCAGATACCATAAATCCTGAATATTTCATGGTTTCCTGAGTCTCTCCTAGAGACAGTCAGATCGCACTTTAAATAAGCAACAACGTCCTCACACGTTTCTTACAATTCATCATTCATAATCACCTTACCATATGTCACTGACAACCTTAGCAGTTAATACAGTATCAGAAAATAATTAAATAGAGATAAGCAAGTAACCTGATTTTATCGCCAAATTCTTTAATTCACGGTAGACATTCTGTTTTATTTAACATTAAAAAAACTCCAAATAAATGTTTACCCACATATTAAGTTTCGAGGCAAAACAATTTCTACAGTGTTTGCACAATTGAATTTTCCACGGTCGAGTAACTCCAGACTTATCAATGCAAGGGAAAGGCGTCGTCTCCTACCAGCTTCCAGAAAGAGTCTCATTCGTTTTTGTGGAATTTTCCTTCCGTTTTTAAAATTGAATATACAAAAACATATAAAATTATTTCTAAAATACTTTATTTTTTGTGATACATCACATCTGAAGAAACAAATAAAAAAGAAGGAAGCTGAAAATCAATTCCAGATAATGAAATCTGAATATCGTAACTGCCCTACAGAATAACTGATTAAGAAACTGTCGGTTAATTTGGAGTACCATGCCTTGATTCATTGGGCGTGATGGGACACCCTGTTTCAGATGACCTGACGACAGTTCCTTTTCAGAAAGATATTTATCAACAGGTGTACAATTGTTTTACTGCATACATACCATGAATGACCAAGGTAAGTAGACTCTCGTAGTCATGAAACCTTCATTCTCGATAACCTCGACTCCAGCGCCAGATTCAAACATCATTATGATCTCGGACTGGTTAAGAATGTACGTTGGCATATACACCGTCACTCCTGAAAGAATCATTTGTTTAATATTTTTAAGTGAGCCAGACAAAAGAAGATGATTAATTCCCACAAGCTACAGGAATCCACCAGCAGGTCAAAGGTCACAAAATTCATGTCCACCGAAAGAAGTTGCCTCACCAGGGAAGTGCTGTATCCTCAAGGATGACCTATCGAAGTACACTCTCTTTCCTCCAGCAAACACATCAAGATGGTACCTCCACTGGGCATGCTTTGGTCTCAAGCGTACTTCGACTATAGTCGAGGCATTATCTCTGGCTGTAAAGACAGACAGAACAAGTAACAACACATTCAACGTAATACAGATCTTTGGTACTTTCAAAGCTTTTGATTATAGTCTATAGAGAAAACTGTACGACGAAAAGTTACGTCATTTGCACAAATCACCAAGTATTATTAGGGTGGTCAGATCAACTTCACTTTCTGTTTGACTGCTCAACAGCGTACGAACCTGCAACAGATGTCAGCTGTGTAGCTCTCACCTCCCCGTAGATATTTTGGGGAAGCTGCTCAAAACGTCCCTGAACATCAAATTTGTGCTTTGGAGTGTCAGAATGTAGCAACACAAACTCTCCCTTCCCATTAAACGTGTACTCCAAGTCATCGAACGTGACGATATGTGGGTCGCCAAACACAGTGGCTGAAAATGATTCATATTATGAAAATCACAGTGTAAAATTAAAATGAATAAAAGATATGCGAGAACCTCGGTTATACAATACTGACCAACAGAGGGTGACTGGTAGGCAACACAGTCCTGCGTGGGTCGGCGCTCAAAGCGGAAGGTCTCGCAGCCGACCGCCTGCTCTTCTTGCCACAAACAGCACATGTAGAACGGCGCGATGTCATGATACCAGTGCGAGAGAGTTGGAACCTGCCACCACGTTTCTCATTAACTTTCAGGTCATTAAACCTAATTACTGACTACATACTTTAACATGGGTACTCTTGAATTATTTTGGAGAATAAAATCCATTAAACTTTTCTTACACCATCTGATTATTTAATTCAAAGTAAGGGTGACAGTTACTAACGAGGCTACAATGAGACTTAAAGAGCAAACTGGCCTTAGGCTCTTCTCCTACTGTCTAACAATTAACAATAATTATTTTCATGAAATATTAGAGTGTAATTTACAGTAAAGAGAAGATTAAAAATAGTTAATTCATCAATTATTCACAAGTACACATATTCAGCAGCTGCACTTCAATTTAAGTCTTGTTAGGCCCCATATTTCTAAAACTGACCTTGAGAGACTATAATCACAAAATTCCACCTCAAACGTACGCATAAGATGTAAAAAGTACGTCTTGTGTTGTTTCTTTAATTTGATTCTTCTAAAATTTTGGGTGAAAAATTAACAACTATTTTGTAAATCTATATTTTGATACATTTCATACGTCACCTTGTTAGCTTCATTCCAGGGTAGGAAACCAATGTTATGTGATCTGTGAGGCCACGACCCCCATTGCTGGTCATAGCTCAGCATCAGATAATTGTTCTTGTCATAGCAGCACTGCTGGCCAGAGCCAATCAAACTGAAATATTAAACCCAGTTTACTGCAGTCTTCAGTCTCGCATTTCATGGCATAACCTGACTGCTCATATTCTGTTTGGTGATGCTAGAGTTCAAATGATTAAGTAAATCATCTCACATGACAAGTTTTCCCCTCACTTGTATTGTCTGATTTGTAAGGAAATTTATGGTTTACTTACTTCGTTGCCATATTGATATTTCCATACTCTGAGAAACAGCATATTTTTTCATAGGTTCACATGCTCTTCCATTTTCTCTGTTTGTTCAGATTTGACATTAAAAAGGAAACATTTTTGTGTCAACCCAAACACTGGATGTGTGTTTGAATCTACGAACTCCACCACCCCTCTAAACACAACACAGGCCCTAAGGCAATGTCCTACGTGAGCGATAAGAAGCGAGCTGCATAAGCAGCGTGGGGTGTCATATGACATAAGGGAATCGCTTGTTGTGTACTACGTGAGAGACCGTAGTAGAAGCACACGGTCTTTCTGCGCATGTACCTTCCCTGTACTGCACAGTCAGAGCTTATCTGCGCATGTGCCTTACTGGCCAGCGCAGCGACCTGCGCGAAAATATCAAAATATTTGATCTTGGAGTTCGGCTGTTTCCCTCTCCTGACCGATTCGCTGTAACCTAGGGCAGCGCTACACAAACAGCCAGTTTGATATTTCCGCTTCACCCACGCAACTCGCACCGCTCGCATTTAATCGCTCACGTAGGACACCGGGTAAGACGTGATCTAAAATCTTGCTAAATAAGACGTATATATATTAGGCATGAGAAGACATAACCTTGTCTCGAACTATTATATAAATTTGTACGTGAGCATAATTTTGGCCACGTACATTAAAATATACTGGTAACGTAGATACAAAGAACACTTTTACGCTTATTTCTGCTCACCTCGGTGCTCCAGAACGGACACAGTGCACAGCCCCCTTGTGGTAGAAGCAGCTCGGATTTGCATCTTTGTCACAGTCAAAGTCGGGTAGGTAGCGACCTTTATCGGACAAAGCGTGCTCCAATGAACAGGGGCACTGTGGAACTTCAGCAGCAAAGTTCTTGAGGTAGCGATCATCAGTTATCCATTCATTGCACAGGTCCTCACTCCATCTTGACCCATATTTGCGTTCCCATTGGCCATTGAAATACCAGGCCAATGGAATGGGTTTACTCCACATCACCCTACAGAAGTATCAGTAAAACAATGAGAACCTTCTGTACTGAAGAACATGACTTACATTATAAATTTTGCAAATGAGAAGTGAAACAAGACTCAGAATTACATTATTACTTATTTCTATCAAAATAATATTTAAATTAAATTAAATCCGTGGCGTAACAGCTCCAGAGAGCCAAAGCCAACTAGCTTGACTGCTGGCCTCACGTTCACACGCCTAAGCAGAGGTGAACGATCATCCAACCAGATGCAGGGTGACGTGTGGTCAGCACGACGAACCCCCAGCCATTGCTAGCTTTCCTGACCGGATTACGCTACTCATTGTAGCTCCCCAATTTCCTCATGATGCTGGATTGGCACCGGTCCCATACATTGGTCGAAAGCTCGCGAGAAAATTTCTTCTCCCCCGAGACTCGAACCAGCGCGCATTCCGTATTGCCGGTCCGAAGCACGATGCCTCAGACCGCGCGGGACCCAAAATAATATTTCTGTAAGCATTATTCCCACACCACGTGGCTCAAAGCGTCGTTGAATCTCCCTAAGCGTGAGGCTGCCGGCGGCTCACGCAGTATAGAAATTGTTCTTAAGATTTTATATCGAGGTTGGAGTCAGCACATTTTCACCGACTCAGACTCCACCTAAAATTGCTTCTAACTCCAACTCCACAGCCCTGGTGTAAGCAAGACCTTTAACATGACGTGTTACTAATCCAGAAGAACATTAAAAATGTATGCATGTTGGTTGCCAAGCAACCCACCTGTACCCAGTTTGCTGTAGTATTTTTTTTCTGAACTAAATTTTATATTCTCAAGTTCAAAATAAAGAGTGCATGGTCGTGTTTCTGATTTGTTAGGAGGTTAGAACACCTGGAAGTCTAAATCCAGCTACAAGCAGTTGGCAGTTGTGTTTATAGCGCTAACTTCTTTGATGGACTTACGGAGACACTGTGAGACCCGCGTGTTGTGCTGGATTGGTCAGGTTGATGTGAATAAATCCAAATTTCAGATTATCAGTTGCTGGGTTTGAACGTGATCTGAAGTTTCCCGGCGAGATGGTGTACGTACCCGAGTTCACAGCACTTTCCTGTAACATCACAGTGTCTGATAAAATCATTTTCTCTTTTTTTAAAATTCCCAAAAGCAAGTCTAATTCAGCAATGCTTAGCTGTCCGCAAGAGATTTTGGATAAATAAATGAGAAACTGTGTGCTAGAATACCATTGTTCAAACTTGGGTAAACACTGAAAAGGACGCATAAATATGTCGAATAGTAGAAGTTTACAAGGGAACTTGCAAGCTGTGTTCTTGCCACTCTTACACAAAAGCAGAAAACAGCCAAGAGAAAATGTTTGTAGGGGCAAGTGACTGCAATAAAATCAGTCTTTGATAGCCACAAAAAAATTTCCCAATTAGAAACCGAACAAAAGGTACAATAATAAATTAACATTTATATGAGCATAAATTAATTTCTAATATAAAATTTATCTTTATATATTCTATACAGACTACTTAAGTAACATTACTGAACTCAATTTTTTACATGTATCTTCTTCATTCTAATCTTATCTGAAACTGTACTTAAAGTTTCAAAGGATTTCATCGTAATGTGTAATATTAAGCCATAAGAATATTATCAGATAAATCAGATAAATAACCTCAATCATGTCTATGTACAGCAGCTCTGGTCGAATCGTTGTCTCTCTGTATCCCCACAGTGATATTTTGATAGGAGCATTCTCACTGGTTGTTAAATTGCGTTTGTTCCAAGACATCTTAATTTCAGCTGGGGCGCGCTGATGTACATCATCGCCTTCAAAGTAAATTCTGTCTGTTGCTGTCGCTGGGGTCTCTATAGGAAACAAAAATGTATTTAAAATTTTAAACAATTAGAAACTTAAAAATGTAATCCTGTTCAAAAGCCAAAATGAAGTATTTTACATCAGAAATAATTTACTTTGTTATTCTTTATTAACGGAATCAATCATATTTAATGTACAACTCTGTAAGGAAGTCAGAAGCTCTGTGTACGTGATCCCACATCAACAAGACATATTTTCACAGAATTATGACGGCAAGAGTAGATACGTAACCAGCTCCAGACTTTATTTATGTTTATCATATTAATCTCACACGGTAAATTTATCTTTCAAACTACTTAACTCCGTGGAACTGAGCCCACCTTCAGAAGCTAATATTCACTCAGTCACAAAATTCCCCATCTTTTGTGAAATCTGTCCACAAAGCTCGTCGCTGGCCCTTATCCCAAGCCACGTAAATGCAGTCCAGAGCTTATATATCTCACTATGTGGTCTGAGGCATCATGCTTCGGACCAGCGATACGGAATGCGCGCTGGTTCGAGTCTCGGGGGAGAAGAAATTTTCTCATGAGCTTTCGACCAGTGTGTGGGACCGGTGCCAACCGAGCATCGTGAGGAAATTGGGGAGCTACAATGAGTAGCGTAATCCGGTCAGGAAAGCTAGCAATGGCTGGGAGTTCGTCGTGCTGACCACACGTCACCCTATATCTGGTTGGATGATCGTTCACCTCTGCTTAGGCATGTGAACGTGAGGCCAGCAGTCAAGTTAGTCGGCTTTGGCTCTCTGGAGCTGTTACGCCTCGGATTTAATTTAATTTAATACATTTGCCAAATTAAAGAATGATTCAGACAAAATTCATAGAACACAGCACCCAAAAGAAAACATGACTAGCCTACTGCGTGTATTTGTACACTGATTTATTCAACATTAATTAATCACGATCCATGGAATGCAAATAATCTATCTAAATTAATACATTTGTGGGAATACTCTTCAGAAAATTAATAAAATTTGATTCTAGAGTATAGATGGTTTTCACAGGCACAAATCTTTGCATTCATTTTGTTTAGATTTTAAAAATTACTTGTTAATACTCACCAACAAAGAATTTTCCTTTCCAGTTAAATTTGGATTCTCCAGTTGCTATTTCAAAACGCACATAACCCTCAGCCATCATGAATGGCTGGACACAAATAGCTCTGTTGGAATCCACCACTGTTCCCGTTATAGTCGTGTCATCAAACCTAAAAGTCAAACAACATGAGTAATTATTATTGAAAAAACAGTATTTGTAACTTGCTGTGTGCATGCATAATACCTAACTAACACAAAATCAATGTACATTCACAGCTGGCATCAAGAGATGTCAAGTTAGTTCACGTACAGAATAAATCTTTCCAAAACAGCAACATGGCCCCACAGATTTAGGAAGGGCAAAGATTTTGATTCCTTGGATATCATGAAAGATGGGTTCATGAAGGTTAGGGATTACTTCAACTACTTTCTATGTGCCTGGGTATAGAAAGTTTTCTTAAATTTTGATGCTCCTTAAAATATGTCTGTAGACATGAAATGTACTAAAATAATCATAATACAGTGAAACCTCGATGCATCGTGGGAAATAAAAACGATGAATTCGGGAACACGATAGTTGCGGGAAAGCATTAAAAAATTTAAAAAAACTGAATGTTTCTCTTTCAAAGTTACTTCTTTTTACCAAAAAAGTCTTTAATGGACAACTGCTTCGTCGAAACTTTACGTTTTAGGCCAAACATAGCCCTTTCCACATTCAAAATGTTTTCCGCGTCACGTTCACTAATATCTTGCGCATAAAAGAACGACTTCACTTTTGCCAACGCAGCAAGTGCTTCGGCAAAACTCGGCACAGCTTCGGGCTCTCATTCGTCGTCTTCTTCTTCCTCCTCACCGCTTCCAACCCCTTCGCGAAAAATAACAGGAAGAATGGAAAGTGTCGCCCGCCTTTCCTTTGTACTTATAATAAAAGCATTTGTGAAGAAATTCACACTGCACATGCCATGTGGCATCGCTGGAACGAAATATGGGTGCACCCTAATTAAACTCATAAAATTTCTGACAATGAGCACCGCCATTCACTCCAACTATGACCCCTGCACTGCTGACCCATCATTCCAAAAGAATCTGTGCTGTTTGGGCGACATAACAGGTTACCGCTACTGTGTATTCCAAAAACATTGTGCGTCTTTCGGTATTAATTTATCTCAAAACCCAGCATTTTAAATTCTAAAAACATCGCGTAAATTTCGTTATAATTTCTCAGAAACGATCATTGCGAGAAAATTGTGGGCCGGGACTAGGATTTTTGAACGATCGATGCGATAAAACGATAGTTCGAGGAACGATGGATAGAGATTTCACTGTAAATGTCCAGATAAGAAACACTTTTAGCCTTTTACTTTGGTATACTGAAGAATCAGAATAAAACTGTAGTCGTTATTAGTATTTAAAATATGAGCTTTACCAAAAAACAGGATTCAATGCAATGATTTATTTCTATCCATTCCATTTCAAGAGTTTGGTATTACTGATAGCATGCCATGGGGGTGACCTCTATGACACAACGTTCATAACAAAGTTAACGAAAAACCAAGTTTAAAGAGGGAAAAACACACAAAGACACAATCTCAGAGAAATAAGGAATTACAATTAGAATTCATTCACATCCCACGCATGTGGACTGCGCCAAGGCCATATACGCTGAAAACACAATTGCTATTCTATATAACGGCCAAGCAAAATTCTTTTACTTTGAAAGGATATGTATCACGAGTGATTCTAATGCATGGTGGATCAAAAACACAATCTGACGCCAAGACGATAAATGAACTGAAAATTCATTTGTAACAGCTGATGAAAAATGTTAGTAAAGGGTGTGGCTTGAATAGTCCTGAAAATGGTGCAATATTTTTTTAAAAAGTTATATTTTCATTTCATAACACCAATGGTGATAAGTGTAACAATATTTGGATGGCATTTTTGATTCCATGATACATAAAACTTCATAATACATTTACTGCACTCATTCCGCAAGTAAACGAAGTATAAATATATACCCACTAATTTTGTTTTCCCCATCTTACAGTCCATGAACTTTGGTACAGCGTCAGAAACAGTTTCTGATGCTGACAAATTACAGGTTACAAGAATGTTGCTGTTACGTTACTACCAACTTCTGTTCCCTTGTCTTTCATTACCTGCATTGGATTTTCTCTCCAGGAACAAAACAGGGTCCAGTTATGTTAACGACAGTTCCTCCCAACATATTGCCACTCTCTGGAGCAAATACCAAATCCAGATTTGCTCCCGCTGCAATATAAACATTTTGACAGTTAGAGCACAGTGCTCGTGTAAAAACTGAATTAAGGACGAGTCACAGGGAGCATCATGTGTACCAACATACCCAGTTTTGAAGATTGCAGCAGTTACTTCGTCTAAGCCAATGACTTCCATTTGCAACACTGTCATCGTGGCCAGCCGTACGAGCCACGGAACTCTTTGTCATCCACGCTACATGGCAATAAAACTGACAGTGCGTTGTGTTCGCATACCACTAAACTGTTAAACCCAGTGCCAAAGTCCAGCCAACAGTACCACAATATAAGGATTTAAGTGAAAGGTAATACCCTTAACTTTAAAGTTCATTCGATCATAAAAATAATTATATAAAGAGAATAATTTTGCGACCTTCCATCGTGCGCTCCTTACCTGTGGTCATAAGAATGATTCTAAGTTTGTTGTGTATTGCATCAATCTAATTACAGGAAGATTTCCGTCTTCTGGGTTGTTGCGCTGTGTAGTCTGGTCGATGTTAACAAACGTTTCAGAGGTCACACTGCCTCCATCATCACATTCATCGCCCTGACGACGGAGGCAGTATGACCTCCGAAACGTTGGTAAACATCTACCAGACTACACAGCGCAACAACCCAGAAGACGGAAATCTTCATACTCACCGCTGTGAGAACCTCAAGTCTTACATAATTAAAGGAACATTAATGAACTTTGTCCATTGTCTAAAGTAGATTTGAGGAATACATGTTTCAGGAGTCGGCCTTCTGGTCGTCATTTCACTGGCGCTTTTTTTTTTTTGTAATATTAGTAACAATAGTTTGGATGAAACCTGGGAACTTTCAAATGCTCACACTCACCACTAGACGACTGATCTAGAAACTGTTTTGGTTACAGATATGAAAGCAGAGGTTACCAGTTTCTGTCTCGTCATTACGAGAAAGAAAAATATTGTGATTCAACTCACGGTCTGCATACAACACAATCAACTAGCGCTAAAGATGCAGGACAGATGAAAGAAGTTAACACTAACATACCAAGATCTTTGTTGCAATTCCCAACCATGATTTTCTCGTCAATGCGAAATATGTGCCTTCCTGGGAAGCCGTTCGTCCAGCCCCTGCCTACCAAGTCTCGCAAAACTGAATTCTGAGAGTAAGGCTTGTAGTCAAAGCTTTGAGTCCCATTTCCTCCATTAAATCCAATCTGAAATAAAGTAAAAGAACTTGGAACATTACACTTCATAGATTCCTTTAGAACAGAGCAATTGACACTTGAGCAACCAGAAAAAACGACGACGCGGGCACGTGGCTGGAATACGAACAATTCCAAGAAACAGTGACCTGCCCCTTTCCAATCTATTAATGTACTAAAATGCTAGTAAGTGAAATTTTCCAATCTGATCCTATGAGGCAGTCATTAATTAATTTTTCTGGAATTCCTTAACTGAATGATGGCATACAAATTTTTGTTTCTTCACCAGAAATACTATTTATTTCCTGAAATGTCTGAAAATGGGTACCACCATCTTTGAATATTCAAAATGCAAACATGCCGTTAAGACGTGTGGAAGAGCAGAGGTAAAGCAGCGCCCATTCTTAAACCTAGAATTAGACACAGCTGAGTGGTCAACATCATGCCCCTGCTGTTTTACCCTAGGGGACAGTCCCGGTACCCGGCGGATAGGAGGCTGGGTGGCCCTAGAGCGAGTCTGAGGAAGGCGTCACAAAAATAAATCCTTTCACCTGCCAGGAATCAAACACCAGTGCCAAGACCACGGCCCAGTCACTTACTGGTCCTGAACTTAATTTATTATTCAGCGTACTGGGCTCTCATACTTACAAATGCTGGCACGCCACCCTCTCCTGTAGTTGTGTCACCCCCCGCTTCTGTGTGACTGGTCCATTGCAGGTTAACGTAATTGAATATGGCGTACGAATAAACCTCATCCGTGGCTAATATCAGTTGGAAAGTGTTTGTCTGAAACAAAAACAGGGTTATTACAGCGCGTGGCCTCTGGGTTGTGGGCATTAGAGAAATGCCAAAACCGTAGTCCATCAGCCCACAATGGACATGAGAAAACCGTACATTATTTGAACGTTTAAGAGCGAACTGTTAATTATGTTGATGAATGAGGCAATGCTTCTCATTTGTCCTAAAACTCAACTCCACTCTACGCTCACTTGTGAGTCTGCTGCTTGAAGAACGCCTCTTATTCGTTTCAATAATCACTGCATCCTCTGATCTAATAAACAATAAAATCTTACTCTGTAGAGCGAATTATCAATGCCCCCAGCAAATGACATGTTCTTCCAGGTAACAATGACAGCGTGTTTCGGATCAAAGGTGTCTGACCCAATTATCCCCTCGCGGATATCCCACTTCAGGCGTTCCCTCATCTCGACGCCAAATTGATCGGTACGAGATTGCAGATCTCGCTCTAGGCGGAAATACATTCCTGGCCTCCTTTGATCAACGTCTTCATTGCGGATCTTGCCGATACGAGACTTGGTGAAGAAGATCCCGATGAAGGAAGGGTCATTCTTCGTGGGCCATTCCTTATTCGGAAATACGAGGGGGTACGTGTAGTGCTCGGGTGGGTCGCTGAACTCAAGGTACCCATTCATGGAAAGCTGTAACACAAACAAAATAAAGATCAAGATGTCAAAATTAACTGCTTTTACAAGAGACCAAATACAGGAGAAAAATAACAAGCAAAAACCTCGATGGACGTGACTGCGTTCGACTACAACGAACAAAAATTCAATATTGTGATCACAAGTTTCAGATTATTTAATATTTTTTTAATTACCACTGTTATTATTTCAAATTCTTACACATGTAAAATGAAAACCTAACTGGGCTTTAACATTTCTTTTATTTAATACTACCTTCCTGTACAAAATCCTTCAGATATTCCACGAAACGTGCAAATTATGGAGACTTTGAAAGGGATTACAGCTCACGGCATACCATGATGTTACAATAATTCTGGTAAATTCAACTTTTTAGCAAGAAGTGGCACATACAGAGAGCTAAAGCAAAGTGTACTGTAAAAAATACTCTGAAAGGACAACTATCCCTCAGATGATAAACGTGTAAGTACAAGAATATTCTGTGAATTGTATTTTCAATACCTTTTACTGACAAATAAATTTGTCCCTTCCAAATATCTCAGGCATGGCAAGACACAGTGAACATGCAGTTTCAAAATACAAAAAAAAAAGTGTCATTATTTAATTTGAAAAATTCTTATTAGATTAAATTGCTGGTATTGCTGTCATGTGGAATGCTTCCGAACTGTTGTTTGATATTACGCACCCTGGTATAATTGAACCGAAATCCATAGAAGGGCAGCTGGAAGTTAAAATTCTTGTGGATTTGAGGTATGGAGTTGTGGATGTCCTGCTGATAATCACCATTGCCATCATCACCACCCTTATCGAAGAAGCAATACATGAATTCGCTGCGGATCTCCCTGAGACGAGTCTCGGTGATGACGTAGGCCTCTTCTTTTGGGCCGAGTCGATGGGTCGGAGGACCAAACCTGTTATCTTTACAGTCTGAAAACAGAGAGGGGACAACTAAAGAACATAATCACATAAAACCATTAAACAACAAATAAACAGAATAGTCTCTTGGTGTCCATAGCCAAATACATTTAACGAAAGGAAGGTCGCTTACGTAATTTCAGCATTTTTTACATTGTTAATTCACAATTACAAGGTACTGATGATGATTAACAAACATTGCAAACCAACAAGTTTTGGCTTTGTGCAAATTATGTTAAAGCTATTAAAAGTTTACATCAGTGCATATATTCTTTTTGTTCCTAAGATACTTCTGCTTTTGTGCTGCTGATCAATGCATATTATGATTGCAAAACCGTGGCTATTAAGAGCTTTCTTCTCTGTTATTAAACTAGAAGTCTTAATTAAGTTATGAATGTAGCCCCATCATTTCCTGGTCTGACTGCTTTTCTACGCGTAACAAGTTGAGAACTGCTCTTCAGATGTCCATGAAATATGGTACTATGGACATTTGTGTTCTAATTTTGGTCAAGATCAGACACCAATAACAAGCACATTACCTGAATTCATTTTTGTGCACAGAAGTAGTTGGGTGGGGAATCCTGGGGCATCCATGCAATCACATGGAGAACCATGTGATGACCTTACACCCAGCCAAACATCCTGCTAATCACTAACACAAAGGTCACTAACCCAGATAAATCTAATGTCTCATTCACCATTTGCAAAGGTCAAAAGTCAAACACACCCTAATTACTTGGCAATGAATATGATTTCTAATCTGTTTCTTCTTGCTGCGTGTAATATATTTACTTATTGGGTGATAATGCACATAATCACTATTAATACTTTATTATAGACTGTCTGTATCAGATGATAAAAGAAAATTTGTGTTTCAAATCTGTTTCCTTATGTTACTTCCTGCAAACACAATGAGATGATAACCGATGCCAGAATGACTGTGAATGGCCAAGGACTTGGTCTTCACCAATTTAAGCAGGAAGTCATGGACTTCACCATCATGATAGCAGGGCTTAGGATATAATAATTCCTTCTAAGAATAAGCGAAGACAAGCCACAGTATCACTGCTATTATTTCACAAACCCTTGCACCTAAGCATCATGAAGAACTTAGAGCGTCATGCGTTCTCAGACCTCAACAGAGCAAATGGTTTCTGGGACCACAGTATCAGTCAGGAAAAATGCCCAAAGCATTGAGCAAACCCTGAGCCTTTCTGGGTAAGATGCAGAACCCAAGTCTTTCTCGTTGCCCTCAACAGATACTAAAAGCCAAATATCCAATGTACAGTTCGCCAGTTTATTTTATGACTGACCCTGGTTTCAAAGTCCAGACAGCAACATTATCCTGCGTTCAGAACTACTGATATTTGTACATAAATATTTCTAAATCAGTTCGCATCAAGCACTAGGACATTCAATGAAACCATACCATTAGTTCCGTGGGTCGTTATCCACGGTTTGGAAACACGTTATCAGTTCTTATTTGTCTGTTATCATGAAATACCACAACGTGATGGTGCCAGTTGGTATAAGCGCGTATAATCAATAACGTATCGATTAGCTGAGAACGTGCTGACGTGTTCCAAAATTACACAAACATCTTCAACACTGATTATCCTGCCCCGTTATCTCGTTCAATAGCAAACACATAAAGAAACATCCAGATCACACCAAACACAAGCTTATCTTTCAGTTATCACTAAATTAAAACGCACGATAACTTTTTGTTGAACGTACCATGGTTGACAAGAATTTAACACGCAGCTCGTAAAGTGGCGATCTGACCTGTTGGCGTACCTGGAACTACTTCCTTCCGGTACTATCAAATCATTATCGTCCTACCTTACACGTCAGAGAACACGGGATAGAAGGAATAAGTCATGAAATAGAATAGAAGTGTAACAGAATTTATTTGCATTCCATAAGTCCTTCTTATTGAATTATATCCGTCTCGTTCTGCTGAACATAAATGGGAACCTAGAAAAAATACTTTGTTTTATTCAGCTTAATCTGGGAGTAGTGGTCGTGGTAGTAGGCCTACCGCTGCGCCATCCACCCAATCGTGCGTTTGTTACGAACTAGTTACATTTTAAGATACAATTGTGATTATTTTAAATTTTTACACATAACAACCAGTTCTAAGACAGTTGACAAGAAAAAATTATCAATTCAGTCAGCAAATACGACCGTTATGGGACATTTAAACAAGTAAAATGTACAACGACAAGCATCTCTCCAGAAAACCACGAATGTCCAGAACGAAATCGCTGGTCGGAAGTGAAATGTCTGTAATATGCGTTGTTTTATTAATTACACACAGCACATAGTAATATAATAATGTGATAATTCGTAAGTAATCAACTCAAGAAATACAGAAAATGGCTTCCATGTTGCAACAAAGTGACGACTCATGACGATAACGAATCGAGTTTCACGCCCTTCGTAAACAGTACGCCGAAATGATTTCGTTTATTTTACATTAGTACGTCCATGATAACAACTATAATAATTCGAAGAATAGCATAAAAATAAATTAAAATGTAGATTCCAACAGGGCCACAGCCGTATGGAAAATTGTATAGAGAATTTTCTGTTTCTTTCGTCTCTCATTAGCCATGTCCGACGTTCACAAAACATTTAGTTAGATAAACTATAACTTTAATTTCCCGCACATTATTTATGCACAGATTTTGTTCTAATGGTCAGAATTACAGGTTAACAAAGATCCTTCGCCTTACCTGTATCTGAATATAGTTAGATATGGCGAAAATGCGTTGATTTGAAAATCAATTTATCTCTGTCGGTAAATTAATTGACTAATTACATTTACATTTCGAAGTCTCGTCAGCACTGAATGCTGCTGGTTTCTTGAAATAAGCTTGTAACTATCAAAAGAGAAAAAATTATGCAACATTTACAGAACTTAACAAACCGGTATTACGATTAAATACATTAGGTTTTATTTTTATTTTTGGGGGGCACTTAAAAGTGTCGCTGTGGCACCAGTCTCGGATATTTTATCCGAAAAACTTTGATGGAAGTATAAACGTGATGTTCGATCGACTTACCGTAGTACACATCTAAATTTCCTGATCTCGTCTTATCATCAAATGGCTTCGCTTCAGAAACATCAGGCATGTCCTCGACATCCGTGTCTTTTCCATTTTCCACATTTTCCACCAATTCGATTTCGTGCACAAGAGATTTTGCATTTGGTCCGGGTTCTGCTATTTTACCAACCAATTCGTTCTCAGAATTTTCTGGACTCTGAACACTGTCCACTCCGGCTTCAACCGAAGAATCTCCACTTGATTCGAAAGATTTGGCAGCGTCCAAACCGAACACAGCTCTTGAACCAACCGAAACAAATACCACGACGACCAAGAGCGTGAGTGGCCTTGGATACCGCGACATTTTTTAAAAAAAAATATATGCCCGGGTATGCACCGAGCTGGCGAAAACTGAAAGAACTGGTAAGTCGCCGATTCAAAACCCCTTCTGATGAACACAAACGCGGAGCTTAATAAAAACTAACCACTCCGTTGGGCTTCAAACTGAGAGTAATCGGTGTTTCAACATTATCAAGAGGCTTTGTGTGATAATTGTTATCTACGTGAACGGTGTATCTCCCCGCTGACTCCGTAACAGGCAAAAAGATGACTTGTATTGCTCCAAAGCATTTTTCGACATCATGACTCATTTATCACAGTACTTGGTATTAGCTCCAGAAGCTGACAGTTTCTCAGCTAGTCAATGAATTCCCCGCCTTTTATGGACGTTGCCCACAAGAGCCCGCCACTGGTCCCTGTCGTGAGTCACTTGAATTCACGTTCTATTCAAGACCCTCTTTTAATTTCGACTTCTCATTCAGATTAATATTAAAATTGATCTCAAAGAAACAGGATGTAAATCTTCCTCAAATGGCGAGTAATTTTCTGATCATCACTCTCAAACATTCCAATCCAAGGAGTCAGTCACATTTTAAATTACTTATGTCCGTTTCCGGTTCAATGTAATAGGACGAGCTCAAAGAAAAATTCCAATATGGACAGGTTTCACTTTGAACAAAACTTCGCCCGCATCGTAATGTGATGAGACAACGCCTACTCATAGAGATTAAGACACTGCATTATCTGTGGGAACAAACAAGATAAACTTCTACACACGCAACTTAAATTTCGTAACAATCAGAGACCGCGATGAGCCCTCACTCACTTTCCTTCTGAATCGATCCTTGACGATATCGGAAGACGCTTCTAAATTGCATTTATAAAATTACGAGAGAGAAAAAAAGTTCGAATTATTGACAAGGAATCAAAATAGAGAAGTCCTGATTTATGCAGTTCAAATCCAAACCAAACCAAGCACAGATTACAAGAACGGAAAAATTATGTCTTAACAATTGGCAAGACTGAAATTTGCCAGTCGTTATGAAATGAAATGCGACAGACGCAAATATCTACACATTTCAACAAACAATAGACGAACGTAACCCGTGGAAACTTACAATTCGAAAACAACGGCTCGCAATGACGAGTTCAATTCGTTGGCGACAATGTTCAGAGAGATTTGTCTGTCTCATCTCTTATCTCTCTTAAGTAATTTATCTGATATCTGCATTCTGTCGATGACCCCTGTGTGAGCTGTCGAAACACGGTTTAGTTTTCAATTTTGTATAACAAAACGGAAGAAGGAGTTGGGACTGGGTTTAGAATCCCTTCAACAGCCCTCCAAAACGTTTTGGAGATTAAGACAAAAATGTTGAGACGGGTGGAACACGTGTCGCAAAAGAGGGAAACAAGAAATTTGGAAACATTTTCGGAGGAAAATACACGTAAGCATTAGTTACACAGACACATTACTGCAGCTGATTGGACCAATTATGTGAGAGATTGCTGAAACCGTCCAATAATTATTCGTCCTCGCAAGGGTAAAGAAAGTATGAACAAGTTTGTGCAAATGGTCACGTTGAATTCATTGGATGTTGTGTGGATGAACGTCAGTCTTGCGTGCAAAGAAAATCTGACGAGGGGCTCAAAACTGCATATGTGTGACTTTCTTCTGCTTTTGTGGACGTGAACTTCAACTGCCCGGTTTTTATCATCTTTTAAAAAAAAAATCTCGATATGTTGATTACATCCCTCCTACTCCGCGGTTGCATGGATCTTGTGACAGTTGCGTGAATATTAATAACTGATAATTTTCATAGAGAAATTAACTGGTCGACTTTATTAAGTATTCGCTTAAAATTAAGTGTCTAGCTTAGGCGAAAACTATTTATTTTAGTATACCGGACGATACGATGCTATAAAACACGAAGGCAGAGAACTCCTGACATATGATCTTCACCTCCAGTACCGACAACTTTCAAATTTTCATTCTAAGGACCGGCTGGATAACGCTGTCCCTGGTGTGGAGATTAAAATGATTCATATCCGTCTGAAACAACGTTAACGAAGTAGAATTTCTGATAACACTCGAGTTGTTGTTATCTGAGGCCTCATATTTTGAACCCGTGATACCGTTAAAGTGTGGCCGGCCGCTTTATTTGGAATTTATGATGAAAAAAAAAGATGTGTTGCTCACAATTATCTGGAACATTCAGTCATCTTCGCCGGAAAACTAGGCTAACTCAACTGCACAGCGCTGTGCAGTCATTTAACGACCAAGCCCTACTGTACGTTACATCTTGTTCGCTTTCCCTACGAGATCCATTTTAATATTATTCTCAAGTCTACGACAAGTTATTTTCCGTGAGATTTTTAAACCAAAACTGCGTATATATTTCTTGTTTAATCGACAATCATTTTGACATGCAATGCAATCTCATGTTTGTACAGTTCGTTTTAGTGGCTCCATAAAAGACTGTTAGTTCCGGACTATGTGAGCCACTATCAGCTTATAACGAAGGATTCACTCCCCCTCTTTAGAGATGCTCGTCCGGTATTAAGCAACCCCTCCCTTCCCCTCCCCTGACCACTCATGAGACAGAAAACGAAGATAATGAGACTGGCATGAACTCGATCGACGCCCAAGGTCGCTCCTTTAGAAACGCAATAATTGTTTCGACTTTGAGGGTAGGGCCCAAGGGCGAACGTCGGAGTGGCTCAGCCGAGGACCGTGTGCACCAGCGATGCTCTTTGATGCGTACACACAGAGAAACCTTCGTCTAGTGAGTCATCGTGGCCCCACATGACTCGAAATCATCTTAATGTTATCCGTAGACCGAAGCCTGGGTCTGCCAAGTAATTTATTTTAATTCATGTTGCCTGTGCGTGCTGCACGTTCAGCCCATATATTCCGCCTTGATTTAATAATCCTAATAACATCTGGCTAAGAGTAGAAATTATAAATCGTCTTCATGATGCAGTTACCTCAGACATCCCCAATCCATGCTCTTCCTTTGGGGTGGAAAAATAGAGCTTTGTGTTAAGGAAACAGACGTGAGTTGGTTCTGCAGACTTCAATCTCAATGCTTTTAGATATGACAAGAGAAGATAAGATACGTTAACAAGCATTCCCCGAACTAATCGGCGATGGTCTCTCGAATTTCGCTGCGAACTGAAAAACTTCTCTGTATTTAAATAAACGCTAAGGCTCCACGCGTTCTTAACTACTACTAGCTTCACGCTCAGGCCGTTTTACCTCCAGAGAGATACCCCCGGAACCCAACGGATGGTTGGGCTCCAGAACTACGTCTGGAAAAACAATGATGAAAAGTTTATTTTTTCTGACCGTGCATCAGGGAATCGAACCCCGGTCACAAGAGACTGGCCTAACATAATGGAGTACCGTGTGTAGCAACTTTTATTTGTGTCTACGGATGACGAAACTGGGCGTAAAGTATGACGTAAGGGGCAAGTGTACTTTGCAACTCACTGCACACGGCTCGGACTTCGCCGCGTCACCACATAAAACAGGAGACACGTACGCTTCGAACAAGACCACTAACAGCAGGAATTCCTTCAAGATGCCAGACCCGTGTTGTGGAAGCGGAAAGGGTGAGTGAAACGAAGTCTTAAAACGGGCAATTTTATCACTGAAATACGCATTTCTTTTGTTCCCCCCCGTGGCAGAAGGTCTGACTAGAGTTCAGGGTTACTACCTCAGGCTGGGATGTTAAAAATCGAACAGTTTTTGGTTGCTTTATTGTGGCATACGAAGAGTCGAGAACCACGCGAACAAAAACTTTCCGAAGAACATAAAAATTCAGCTCGTACCTGAAGGAAAAAAACGCGTCTCTATAGCAATGATCGATTGGTTGACGCTGTTTAAAGATATAATCGCTGTTTATACTGAGAATCATAAGAAACGCATAGTTATCAAGTGACTTAAAAGGTTAATTTACTTGGCTCTTATGTTTTTTTATTGTAAAAAGTACATAAATTTATATAAGAAAATTTAGGCAGCGAGTGTCCTTATTGGTTCAAAATTTTAGGAAATTTGGAGAACAAAGGCTGGTATCTTATTAATTTTTGTGAATAGTGACCAATTATTTTTACAAATAAATCTGTAATATCGAAAACTGCATCCGCATTTGGATACGGCCTACTCAGTATTTCTACAGTTCAGTTGGAAAAATGATGTGCTCTGCTGACACACACTAATTCTTGCACACAACATAATTTATAGCGCTTATCATAATATATGATAATTTGTGCCTAGGCTGCCAGGGTTCCGGATGCAAATGTGGCAGTGGTTGCAAATGCAACAGCTGTGCATGCGGTGCCAAGAACGCTAGCAGCGGTGCCAAGGACAAACAGAAGAAGTGAACTACCATTCCGGTAAGCCTTTCAAGTATGCAACCCAACTTGCGTCAGAGTACGCTTGGTGACTGGAGCGGCAGGCGGAACCACTCACACATGTTGTTCTTTAGTGTTCGGGCTGTATGAAAGGAAAATCCTTACCACTTTGTTTGATGTACTTTAAACTGGCAATGATAATTTGAATTTTGTTTCAGGAAAGCCTCGCGCATCTTCAAAAAATACGCGTGTCTTCATTATCACACAGCTGCCAACATGTTACTGTTTGGGGTCATACATCTTTGTGTGGAATTTTGCACATTAAAGCACATTTAACATAATAAAAGATTCTTTCTTTTAATTTTCCATTCGCTGAGATTCCTTACCCTCATCCTTACTTAACCTTGGGCGTACTGGAAAACAAATTTGCTACCCTCAGGCTGGCTGGCAACTGTTTTAACACCCGAAGTAACTAACTCCGTCTACCTTGAAGCTAATAGTTGCTCAGCTGATCAACAAAACCTCAATCTCTTACGGAAGCTGACGGTTAATTAACGTAGTCCTATACGCTATCACAATCCAAAATTTCACCTCCACAAAAATTTCAAATCCTTGGTCTACATCTGTCCTTGGCGCCACATAGAAAAAACTAGCAGCTTGACTTTACTAGGGCTTTATAATTTCACGGTTACTAAGGCGTAGTGACAGTCCATACACACTTCAACAAAATTCCTTTCGTGTTACCATGGTCATTTTCTGAAATGTTCCAGCGATAAAACGTATTTCCAAATCCGATAAAGGGAAACGTCATCCTTAAAGCTTTATTCGTCTACCTCACACATGAAGAGATGACTTCGGACTCGAAAGTCAGATCTCTTCGTCTGGGTTGCACTGGTCCACCACGGTTTGTGATTTTATTGTACTCCGGTCACGGTTTCAGGCGAGCGAATTGTCTCGGTAGCGAGCGACCGAAGACCCTGCATAGCTGACCGTCAGTCGTGTGGAACAGAGCGCGCAATGTGACCTCCTACCGACTGCAGAATATTCAGAGCATGAGTTTGAATCTCGTGCGAGCAGCGTGTCTGCCTCGAATTTAAACGTCCGCGAATTGAAATTTCACCAAAAGCACTTTGGTGCTCTTGTTTTCTTTGTCCCAACACCGAACATCATCATCGCCGGTACTGCAGTCGTTGCTGTAAGGGAAATACTGTTCGCACTTCTTCCCACACTCAACTTCCGGGATACAGCCCTGTCAGTAACTCAACATCCGCTGACGTCAAGTCAGCTTTGTGGTGTCTCTATGATTCGATTCGGGTATGTATAGCCACGGTGGTCTAGCTGTTAGAACGCTGGCCTTGTAATCCTGGGGTCTCGGGTTCGATTCCCGGCGGTGCCCGAATTTATAACTTGTGTTGGACAAGGCCGTGGTCTAGGCAACACGGAGTTTTCCTCCGTGGCATCCCAACAATTACTCCATTCACACACAGAAGAAGGCAATGGCAAACCACTTCTGGATCATCTGCCAAGAACGTATATGAACAGGTCCCAGTCCGAGAAAAGGATGGAAGGATCCTGTTCATATGGACCTGTCCTCAGACAGAACACTAAATAAATAATAATAAAATGTCGTGTCAATGGCGTCTGTCTGAAATAGGCTTTAATTTAATTTAACGCTGTTCAAACGACGTAATGCTTAAATTTTGAAATTTTGTATTTAGGCGAATATTCCACATACGGAGAAATGATTTTAAAAAATGTGCACCTTGCTTATTTATTGTTCTTAACCGTTTCTGAGAAGTGTAGTTTGGTTTTCATGTTAAACTTTTCGGTGAAGGCTCCCAACATCAAAGTCTGCCGAAACGCATCTAGTTCCAAAGTTAAGAATCCACGGATCCGTCCTTCCACTCCTCCACATACTACTACGACCTGGTGCTTAATTAGGCTCAAAGACAAATTTACTTTGACGTTTTACTCGGATAAAAGTTTATGATTCTAATAAGGCAAAGCGCACGTCGATCATGAAGTGTTCCTTCGGTCGCACTGTCTCGTGGTTTTGGAACCGCCTGTACTTATCGCAACAACAAACGACTTACAACAATACACAAGGCGATTTGGCGGAAACGCTACAAGAATTACGACCACGCAGACTGTCAAGGTAAAACTTTACCTCAAGCAAAAGCACTTGCCGGTCGGTACTGCTTTGGTAATTCATTTTCAAGGCCACCGCCGTTCTTTCCCCAAATTAGGCCCACAGTAATGAGAAGAGGACTTACACGATATACAAGCACTTTTTATTATAACTGTCCTAAATCTCCTCATTTTCCCCTCTTTTAACGTTTCAGTTGACACAGCATCGCTAAACATAACAACTCCATGGACCAGAATCCTATTTGAGCAGAATAGTATCTCAACTGGTTAAGAAATTCCTCGTCTTCTATCCGAACCGAAGGTTTATTCCCGTGTTCACAATGTAGACGAAGTTCAAAAACCTATTTTTTGGATCCACTTTAATATTATCCTCCAACCTACGTCTAGGTCTCCAAACAGGTTTCTTTCCGTCAGAGGTTCCAACTAAATGCTTATTATGCAATTCTCATTTGTCCCGCCCATACAAAGCTCCTTGATTCCGTTTTATTTGGTGGAGAGTAAAATTTTCTCCATTCACTTGTCACTCCATCCCTGTTGTCCAAATGTTCTCCAACAGCGTCAATATGTTCATCCCTTAAAGCGAGAGACGAAGTTACGAAACGAACGAACGGACAGATCTTCAAAGTTTACGTAAAAAAATAAACAAGTCTGCCGGTGAATGGACTATGCCCACCCATTCCCAGATAACATACGTAGGTAGGCTGACCGCAGCGCCTTACTTCGTCGAAACAGTTTCTCATGCTCTGTAATACAAACGCTGGGCCTTGGCAATATCAGCTCTGCTCCCAGGGTACTTGGTGTCGCGAAAAGATCCCCTGCTCACTTGTCTAATTATCATTTCAGTCATCAGACTCTTACAGACATTCGCCATTTGCAACTCATTCAGACTTGTTATAACTGCGTTTAATTAAAGGTTTTAACCACAGGTCAGAAGAAACATTTTGACCATACGTTAAAAATCGAAAGGACGGCGTAGGGAGTCGAGCCCTGATGACGGAGGCAGTATGACCTCCGAAGCGTTGGTTAACATCGACCAGACTACACAGCGCAGCAACCCAGAAGACAGAAATCTTCATACTCTGATGACGAAGGCAGTATGACCTCTGAAACGTTGCTAAACATCGACCAGAGTACACAGCGCAACAACCCAGAAGACAGAAATCTTCATACTCTGATGACGAAGGCAGTATGACCTCTGAAACGTTGCTAAACATCTACCAGAGTACACAGCGCAACAACCCAGAAGACAGAAATCTTCATACTCTGATGACGAAGGCAGTATGACCTCTGAAACGTTGCTAAACATCTACCAGAGTACACAGCGCAACAACCCAGAAGACAGAAATCTTCATACTCTGATGACGAAGGCAGTATGACCTCTGAAACGTTGCTAAACATCTACCAGAGTACACAGCGCAACAACCCAGAAGACAGAAATCTTCATACTCTGATGACGAAGGCAGTATGACCTCTGAAACGTTGCTAAACATCTACCAGAGTACACAGCGCAACAACCCAGGAGACAGAAATCTTCATACTCTGATGACGAAGGCAGTATGACCTCTGAAACGTTGCTAAACATCTACCAGAGTACACAGCGCAACAACCCAGGAGACAGAAATCTTCATACTCTGATGACGAAGGCAGTATGACCTCTGAAACGTTGCTAAACATCTACCAGAGTACACAGCGCAACAACCCAGAAGACAGAAATCTTCATACTCTGATGACGAAGGCAGTATGACCTCTGAAACGTTGCTAAACATCTACCAGAGTACACAGCGCAACAACCCAGGAGACAGAAATCTTCATACTCTGATGACGAAGGCAGTATGACCTCTGAAACGTTGCTAAACATCGACCAGAGTACACAGCGCAACAACCCAGAAGACAGAAATCTTCATACTCTGATGATGGAGGCAGTATGACCTCTGAAACGTTGCTAAACATCGACCAGACTACACAGCGCAACAACCCAGAAGACAGAAATCTTCTGTTCTTAAGATTCTATATCGAGGTCGTGGTCGGTACATTTTTACCGACTCAGATTCCACCTACAATTGCTATAGGCCCTAAACCTTCCGGTCCCTGAATCAGGAACACTAAGCACTCACTACTAGATAAAAGCAAAAGCAGCTGTGAACTAGAGAAATAAATAAATAGTTTAAATTTCGTGCAGTGAAGACCCTGCCTGGCGTTACGTTTCGGTGATATTACAGTAAATCCAGAATACCACTGGAAAGTTGAACGACCGTCGACAGTAATCGTGGCTTCAGCGGGATGAAATCACAGTCGATACTCCACAACCGAACACCTTCAGATGCAACATGGGGCATGAGTTCAAAACAGTTCGAATTAATAAAGAAACAACTTGGGAGACCTAGGCGTAGAGGGGTCGATAATGTTGAAACAGTGTGAGGGTTGGATCAGGATGGGGCCTTCCAGGGCCGGGGGTCTATTAAACACGGTAATGAACCCTCGGATTCCACAAAAGACAGGGTATGTCTTGACCACCTGAGCGACTATCAGCTTCATGAAGTTTGCTACTTGTACGCTTATCTAAATTGTATTGCAATTCTTATCAAATTTTGTTACAGTTTACATAAAGATTTTGCTC
This sequence comes from Zootermopsis nevadensis, assembly GCF_977971745.1. Taxonomy (NCBI): domain Eukaryota; kingdom Metazoa; phylum Arthropoda; class Insecta; order Blattodea; family Termopsidae; genus Zootermopsis; species Zootermopsis nevadensis. The sequence goes on along the minus strand of NW_028259154.1, from coordinate 26,832,860 downwards.
AGTTACGAAAAACTTTTATTTCAAAGAGCCCAGTACAATTCCATTCTTCCTTCGATCAACACGACGGAAGAATTTCATCACTTGTTGCCGTAGGAGACAGCGATTCTCAGAACGGACCACTACATCAACACAATGCAGACATGTCCTTGTTTTGTTTTCGTCCACAAGAATGTTTCCTTTTCATGTGAGCTTAAAACCGCCCGCGGTTATTCAACTGAAACCAAGGCTTTCTGTCCTACTAAGTTCAAATCGTGTGCCCTCAACACTTCGCCTTTCCATATTCTAAGTAAAAAATGTAAACTTTAAATTCCTGACCCATAATTTCACCTGTTTTTTTTTTTCGTGGGTGTAAAACTTGGCCTCTCACATTAGGGTGCTTGAGAGCAGGGGGCTGAGGTGAATATTTCGATCAAGGGGGGTTAAATAAATGGTGGAGAAAGTTGAATAATTTGTACTATTCACCAAATATTGTTACAGTGATGAATTTAGGAAGGATGGCACACAGCACGTACGGGAGAGACGAGAAATACATGCAACATTTTAGTCGTAAAACCTGAAGGAAAGATATTTATGCGTAAAAGGGAGGGTAATATTAAAATGAATCTTACAGAAACAGGGTGTGAGGATGCGGATTGAATGCAAGTAGCTCAGATCACTTGGGAGACGTAAGCAAAGGCGTGGGGATAATATTAAAATTAATATTAAAAAATATGACGTAAAGTTCTGGACCGATTTTCAAATGACTCAAGACAGAGACGAGTGGCGGGCCCCCATTAACACGGTAATGAATCTTAGGGTTCCATAAAAGAGGGATTGCCTACCTCAACTACTATCAGCTTCTTGAGGACTCTTCTCCATGGTCTTGGTTCTAATACGATTTCCTTACTGAAAAGCTTCGTAATTCAAGGTAATTATCGTTAAGATTATTTATCTTTCGTTTAGCGTGATTAGCGCGTTGCGGATTCATAATTACGCTAACAGGAAAAAAAGACTGAGGACAACCACAGCTCATGGTAACCGTGGGATTTTTGAACTTCATGCAAAAGTAGTTAAAACTCTGTGAAATTTCAGGTTCACACAGCTGTCTTCCGTCTTGGTTACAGCGCCGTGTATATTCTGGTAGATACCGACCGACGTTTCACCCAGATTACAGTAGCAGTAAATTCCTCTGAAACGTCGGTCAGTATCTAATGGACTAACCGCGTTACATTCCACATTACAGCCATCTTTATATTTAGAAGAAGGAAAAACCTATACATACAGGTGCAATTTTGTCCTTATTTAAAATTGAGCAGAAAGGAACTGTTTTCCTTGCGTTCAAAGTCCTCCTAATAACCAAGATTATTTATTCCTATCTCTCTGATTCGGCGCGTCTCAAGTTCACTGCAGATGGGACAGGTTAGGAATTCGACGGGGAACTTCTTCTTGGAGAGTGAATATAGAGCTACAACAATTTCTGTCTACTCAAGGACGAAACGAAGTTGCTGAAGACCCGGATGGCAGTGACAATGAAATTTGCTTCAGACTGGAAAGTACCAGCGTCCTGAATACTAATGATGTCGTTGCTCCCTCAGTGTAAGAAAAATGCACAGTGAGAAATACCGGCTGATTCTGTAAGGAACCGGACGTTCACGTATGTGAGGTTAGATTTTGCTCAGTTGGGACCCTACGGGTGGGAAACTTCAAAACTGAGAGGAAGAAAGTAAAATATACGCGATTTCTGCTCTTCTGTGTCATGACGCCTTGAGTGACTTGTCGTAACCATGGTAACAACCTGCACGATTACACACGGGGTCATGACCCCCGAACACCAGAATGTGAAAGAAGGTAAAATCCTTTGGGAAAATGTCAAGTTGCGTCTGACAGCTATCAGGTGCTGGGACTAGGCCACTCTCATGTATAAATATTAATTGACAATTTGTGGAAATATTTGTTAAAGAATTCTCAGAATTTCTTGGTAACTTTAATATTAATGACGCCAGGAACAAGCTCCTGTAGTTTTCAAACTATTTAATTACTCAGATCCAACAACATCCATCCCGTTTTTGTTCTGGTAGGGTTAAGCGATTTGAATGGACTTAATAAGAAGAAGAGACCTGAATTTAAAGCAGCTAAAACCCTGGCTAATACAGTTTCAGGTATAAATTCGTTACTCAACTGCGAATGTAGTAAAACATGTATATAAATTTAAGTTCCGGTAATTAATACGTAAACTATTTTGTACGACCTTATACAACAGTTATAACTTGACAGTCACTAAAACTGGTAGATTCTGCTTTCCCCTATGAAATTTCAGGCCGATCTCCACGTGGCAAGTTTTTTTTTACGTTGATTCAATTTCAAAGTTCGTTGTGGAGCAAACAACACGCGTTGTGCGTTATACGATTCCCTTACCTGCGTATCCGGTTATCGAGACGAAAAAAGACACACAAACTTACAAGCTCAAGTGAAAATTTCAACCTCCGCATTAAATATGAATGAAACGAAGTCTCCGGTGAAACAGGGGCCTAAGTTACAAAACAAACTTCCTTCCAAACACATTAACTGCGACGTGTAATCTGGCTTCAGTTTACTGACGTTTAAGAGGTGCTTTCTGCCTACATCATCAGGGTTATAATCGCCCCAATGATAAAATTCCTCTGTCCTCCCAGGACTCTGGCGTCGACTATCAAATTTCCTGCATCCTCGAGGCGGTCCCACTTATCGTGTTGGAATTCGGGTTTACCGGCGTCAACTGAATGGTCTGACTCACGCATACCTGGTATTGAACGCCTGCCACTAGTTGCTAACTCTCTATTCTTTCTTACTCGTCTCTTACCGTTATAATAAACGGGTTTTAAACGTAACCATAAGATGAAAACAGTTCTTCTCTTAAACGCTGGTCTACCTACGAATCCACATAAAAATTCTTCAAATGAAGATACTTTATCGACAGTTTCAAGGTTTCTGAAATCGAAAATATTTTGGGTTCTGGGGAAAAATGGGAGTGTACTGCATCCAAATTCAAGCTCCGAGCTCCCTCACTGGGTAAGTCCTGTTAAAAGCTCTGCCTAGTAACCGCGAGGCAATTAGACGGCCTACAGAGCAAAGGAGTTGGTACCTGACCTGAACCCGTAGCCTTATTTAAAAGTACCCCACTACTACACTTATCGGTCACTGATACCAACTTGTCAGCGCAAGGCCTGTATAAGATCTATGATCAATAACGGAAAGCTACAGGTTTCCAGGTTTCCATGGATCCGGGGCATTTCCGGGTGTGGCATTGAAAAACCTGCGCAGATCGCATCCAGTCCATCTTATCATCAGCTCATGCGATCTGTTTTCAACGATATTTTTCCGCACGATTGACTTCAGATCACGCGCAGATTAACTACTGGCAGCGTAGCTCTTCCTGACGTAACGAGGGCTGATATCCCAGAGCTACGATAACACGCTTTCTACATGAAAGACAAACTTTAGGATTTTACTGCTGTAATACTCTACTTTAAATATCTTTCTAACTTCAGGTAATTTCCCAAACCTCACTGAGTAGACTGTTAATTTTATGTTAACGGTAAAAGTGCTGGTTCCACATGCACTGATTAGTACCTAATGAACCGGTAAAACACTGCGCAGTCAGTACTCGGTTAATCAAGACGTTTTCCGTCACCATGGAAACCGAACGCTCATCAGTGTGATGACAGAATCAAGCCGACAACCGCACACTATCCACAGCCTATTTCCCTTCAAATTAATTTTAATATTGTCGTTCCATCGAATTTTCCCCTCCCTTCAGGTTTTCGAACAAACATTTTGTACGTATTTGTCATCTTCTCCAGCGCGCGCTACATGCCCCGCCCATGTTATTCACCTTCATCTGACCATCGTAACAACTTCGCGAATGAGTGTGACACGTCACTGTGTACGAAGCTCACGAGGGCGTTATAATCGCCTTCCTTTGCACACAGCAGAGTAAACACTCGAGGCCACAAATAACCAGCACATTTCCAGTTGCACACGAGATGTCTATCTGTCTACCCAGAAATTCCACTCACTTAGATTTCGGCGGGCTGCCCCCCCCCCCCCACTCCATGACTCAGTGTCCACACAATAAATTTTGCAGTGTTTATTTATTTAAACTGAGGTTCTCAAGGCGCTGAAGAAGTCGACGTTGGTTTTTCGAGTTTTAACGTCGTGTGGACTTGCAGATACCAACATTTAGGAGGTAGCCTCGAAGATTGAGACAGCATGTTCCTCCCACACGGCGTTACAGCCCAGAAGACGGAAATCTTCATACTCACCGCCGTGAGAACCTCAAGTCTTACAATTCCAACTTTGTCCACACTTCAAAACGAATGCTAATGTCAGCCGATGTGACCGCGCAGAAGCGCCTATAATTATATTTTTGTATTTTACCTTGTTTTCGGACTCAGTCCGTGTAATATTCCTATCCGATGCTATTACTAAGGAGATTTTATCTTCGTTGTTTTAAACGTATTCTTATTATTGCTCGTTTTAACCACAACACATTCATTAATCCCTAATTTTCTGGGAAGCATACGGCTCTTCCTTTCGGTGGGGCGGACAAACACCAATATTTAAATAGCAAATAAAATTGATCAAGATGGACTTACGTAAATGTTTTATTTTAAATCAACCACGTCCTCAAAAAAAAATAATTTAAATTCAAACCCTCAAATCTAGAAAATAAGTTCGAGGAGCCAAGGTAAATTTTGAAACAGCATTGCAATCAGCTTTATCGGACAATTGCAAAGATTGTTTGTCTGATAAACTGGACAGATAAGACGGCGTGGCCACACAGTGCAGTACCTAGACGTGTGCATCGCTTGCACTCGTCCACCGTGCCATGGGCGTATTCCTGGACCACGTCGTGCGATCAATAGAACAGCGCTGCACACCGTACGTTCCGAGGCTCTCATAAATACCGGCTCCGGACCAAGCAAAGTCACTCTTCTTCAAGGACTGTTTTGTGAGACTACTAGATCCAGCGTCTTCGAGGACCTACACCTGAGCAACATCATGCCTTCTCCTTGCTGCGATACATGCAAAGGTAAGTCCACTTATACGATCTCTGTAACACTAATCTTTTGCTGTCATAGACGCAAGGACGTAGTAACCTAATCGGGGCACATTTTTTTGAAAAGAAGATGGCTGTCTTCTGAATTTAAGCACAGTAAGAACTTCAAATCCTGTTTGATTTTGTGAAGTTTTGCATTGAGTGGGCAATATAATTGCTTCAAAATTAGGTTGTTTATTAGGATAAATAGTTGAACGTGCAATGACTCGCATTCCTGCATTTTTTCATTAACAAGAGGGCAAACGGACTATTTTTTTTTGTCTAAACACTTAACCCCTTCTAGCGTTAGGTTCATATTTAAGGCGTCGGTTCTAATCCCAAAGAAAACTCGATCAAATGGTCGATTATGTTTAGGGAAGGAATCGCTGTGAATAGACATTTAAAGGGGATTTCGTACAAAATACTAATGCCAGTAGCCATCACATTTACATAGCAATTCAAATAATTTTAAAATTACTTATTTACTCCTGAATCTATCGCATGCACACGACCTAACTTACATTGGCAATTACAAGAACGTAATTCTATCCCGTTCACTCCGGTAATTGCATACAATTTTTCGTGTTTCGTTCCTGATATTTTAGCAATGTTTCGTTCTGAACGCATTTACAAAGTGTTCCACACATTTAACTTGTTACAAGCGCAAATTACTTTTGAATTCCCGTGAATAAGTAAATTTCTCTTTGTTCACTGGGACAGCTTCAGCCGTCTGAACGGAAAGTACGCCACCTCACCACGCAACCCGCAACGTCACCAAGTGTGGTGTGTTGCTTGTTAACTGTTCAATGTAATTTAACAGCTAAATATTACCTGGAATGGGTACCACTTCGTGTTACGTGACTGTACCTATGTTTACTTTAGTGTGTGGAATATAAAAATTAGGGCATATTTCATCTCCGAAACAACCCAACAAATGCAGATAAAGTGCAAGTTGCACTGTTCTTCATTAATCCTGTCATTGGAACTCGAAGCACTGTCAAATAATGATGAAAATGTATGCAAGTATTTTGCTTTGCATACTTTGAAAGTCGCATTATGCAGATGAATAAATGCTACAAATACAGAATTAAACTAATGTCAGGGCAGATAAATGATCATTTCTGAAACATTCTAAACCTACTAAAAAACATGCACATGGCGCAATCCAACTCTCTACAAAACTTGGTACATTAATTCAAATATTTCAAATATTCAAAAAATTCAAATATTTGAATTAAAATATTTCAAATATTCAAATTCAAATTTTTGAAATATTTCAAATATTCAAAAAATTCAAATATTTGAATTAAAATATTTCAAATATTTCAAATATTCAAAAAATTCAAATATTTGAATTACACCTCTGGAGACACGTCACATTCTAACTACAAGCGGAACTGAAGGAATCTACTAACTGGTGACAGAATTCCAAACTATATTCACATGAAGGGACTCTATAATACTCATATAAGTTATTCTTACCGTTTAGACACCTGCGCTAAAGGTGGGAACTGCGGAAATGACTGCAAGTGCGGGACGGAATGTCGGTGCTGTTGTGGAGCGACCACTACTGATACCGGTAAGGCCAATTTCTGCAACTGTTTCACACCAACAATAATTTACGCTTTATAAAGTGAAGTTGATGAAAGACTCTTGGGGAACAGGCCGCGTCAGGCGGCTGAAAGGTGAATGAACCATCTCTTCACGGTTCATTCGTCACTCAGCCGCCTGACGTGGCCTGTTCCCAAGAGTCTTTCATCAGTAATATAAGCTTTAAACCAAACTCCATATTTGCTCTGTATTGCACGTGTGAAAAACTTCATCTCTCATTGCAAGGGACAAAGACTGATGGAGGACTTTTAAGGCAAAGTTGCCGAGGGGCATATTTGTACCTGGGTGGGGAAAATACAACAGAAGGAGCTTCATAATTTATCCTCTTGATGAAACATTATTAGGATAATTAAACAATCAGTGACAAGCTGTTGGGATCATTAGGATGAACCTCCACGTTCTGAAAAAAACATGAAACAATAGACTTGCTGAGACACTATTAGTTAATCTAGGATTCTTTCTGCCCCATGTAGTTAGTTACATCATAAAACCTTGGTTTATATCTTGCTGATTCCCGCTTTTATTTCATTGCAGCAGAGAAGTGTCAGTGTAAATCAGCCGGGAAGTGCACGTGCCCCGAGGGCTCCTGCGACTGCAGCTGAGCTAACAGTTCCCTACGGCACAGGTTTAACCTGTATTTGTGCTTAATATTTTTATTTTCATAATCAATTATGTTACGTCTCCACTAAAATTTAATTATAAATCCACAATTATGCTGCGGTAATGAGAGCGAAGCGTTCAGATCTGAAGTGCAAATGAGTGTGAGATTATGCGAATTATCATGTAAGGCATCATTCCAGTAATTAAATAAATATTAATAATTATATCTGAGAGAACATGATTTCCTTATCCTATATGCAACTCATTTACCCCCCACATCAGAAAACAAAGACCAGGAACGTGAAGCGCCTACACGTCACGATATATTTCTATGGGCGTTAAGGACAAGTACCAATTATCACGTTAAACCCCAAAACTGCAAATCAGAACCGTGTATTCGTGGTAACAGAAGAAGGTGCAGGCTCAGAGGTTACATTACGGAACTAACAAAATAATGAAGATTTTGATGCTGATTTTTGGGTTGTAACACCATGTGGAGTTCAAGATAGAGGCAGTATGTTCCTCTGAAATGTTGGTATCTACCTACAAATCCACATGACGTTACTGCCCGGAACATCAACGGTGGAATCCAAACCACATAATCCCATCCATCTTCTAGACCTTCTGGCTTTCTAAATTCTGTACACATTTCTCATCTCTAAAATACATGCCACATGAATCATCCATTTTAACATTCTTTGTTTGATCACGTCAATAACAATGGTGCAAAGTACAAACTATTAATAATAAATTATTCTCAGGCTCAGGATGCTGACTTTAGTACAATGAGGAAGATGACGGTTCTCAAGACGTTTGGTTTTTTCGACTCAACCACCCGACATGGCTGGTAGCCCAAGAAGAGTTTACTATACTTAAGTCGCCATGGAAGCTCATCTTTATCCCGTTTTCTAGAGTCCCCTTTTAATTATCAGCGCTGGTTTTACGACGATACAAAATGCAGATGAAATTACAATTCTGTATATATTAATCCTTTTGTTTTTAAGATATCCGATAGAAACACAAACCTGCCAACCAACAATTTATTTCTCACAGAGTTTACTGAAAGTGGCACTGAATCAGGTGTGCCAATATTTATCATTTATATGTCTCAGCGAAACCAATTAAAGGAGCGAAAGAAATCATCAGTTACCCTGCTGCAAAGTAAACGCAGATCACGTAACGTGCACGCTGACACAACAGTAATATAAAATTTGTGTACCTACCCATTCACTTCCAAAACAGATAACTCCAGCGAGGAGGATATTAGGATGATGTATGAGAAGGATAAAAAAATTGTGCCTATGCATCCAGAAATCTTTAGAATCCACCAAGCATAAAATTCCACTTGTCCGTCAACATCAGAAATAATAACACGGCCATCACGACGCAGCATAAAATTACTGCGACTGTGAGGGACAAACGGAGATGCTTCAGCCTGAGCTCAAGACCGTTCATAGAACTTGGTGAATTAGCGATTGGAGGATGCATCATACAATGTAAACAACTAATACACTTTTATTATTTTCTTCAATGACAGAAGACAAAAAAATAACCATAATAAAAAATGGCATAAATATTTCTTCTCGTCTGACTACCTTCATGTTTTCTTAGCTTTATATACAGCAGCACTAATTTAAAAAGATGTGCGATGTACGGAACCAACTGACAATTCTACCGTACTATGAACACATCTTTTAATGGTCTTCTGGATTATGATGCCACGTAGTTCCATTGGTTACCAGTATTTCAAATAACATATTACCTCCATTTTAAGGACAGACAAGAGTAGAGCTGGGAAGTAAGTGCTTAGTGAGGGAAGGGTGGAAGGATCAACCAATCAGAGAACAGGGCAAGGGCCCCAACACCACGCCACTTCTCTGACCTACTCGCTTCTCCCCTTAAGAAACTGGATGGTCCTGCGAAAGACTGCCAACGACCAACAAGAGAACTCTGTCGCAACTGAGAAGACCACAATGTGAACCGCAACCACTTTGAAAAACCGGTATTTACGTCTGGAGGACTAAATGATCTTATCTTGTTTTGTAGTCCAACTGCTTTCCAGTATGAAAATGACTGAATGATTTTAGTGTCCCCTTGGACTCGAGAGACGATTCTTATTATGTATATAAATGATCACCATCATACAGCCATAAAGTCTGACTATAAGCAACACCAATTGCCGAGTGGTCCTTTTTCGAACCGAATAATTCGGGTACCAAATCGGAAGAACACAAAATTCCAATATTAAAATGCAAACTTTGATGCAAGAGCTGGAGATGACATCCGAATGTTGTACACGTGACAAGTCAGAAACCTAACTAGACCTCTCTCATACGCGCTGCGATATCCACGGAACTCTGAGCAAGAGAAAGACGAGCGAAACTCGTTGCGGTAGCGCACGAACAACTATAAAATAGCTACAACAGCAATACAAGAAATAAAACTACCAAGAAATACAAGTGTATGTGTAAATATATGTATATATACATAGAAGAAACATTGAACCTTTGGTTTAAAAACCTCACTCGACACTATTCTAGTTCTCCGCACACAGATTTGCTTCATAAACATTTTACTGTTCAGATAGCATTCCTAACGTCATTTCAATGAAAAAAAATGGAATTTCATTAAAACCAGTATGACATCACGGAAGAAATCAATTGTTCGTGGCTTAGCACATACCCCACATTTCCTTATCAGTACAGTAACTTGCAACTGGACTTAAATCTGCGCTGTTATACAAATACCATAAATAACAACGGAAAATAAAATGTTTTATCTAGGAAATACAGAATATTTATATTGTCACCTAGTAAAAAATTAAGATTTCCCCTTTTCTAATTTTTTTTTACATTATTACAATGTAATAATTAATGTTTTGAAGACGATGGTTGATGTCTGGACAAAAATCATTTGTGAACTGTACAGAATGGCAGAGGTTGGGAATTATGGGATATTTAGGGCAGAAGTCATAAAGAATTTGAACCAGGAAAACCAGTCACGGGACCTTGTGAATGTAATGACCTAACTCGGATGATCGCGCAGTTGAAACGAGAAGTACAGTTCCAGGATCCATTTTTCCTGCGTCTTCTCTGTATCTCAACATGCATCGTTTCACTTCACCCCGCTAACAACTGAACTACTAGAACTTTCAGTTCTTGAATTATCTTATTACAGTTACTGATCTACAATGTTTGCAGTCTTCAATCCTATATCTTGTGCCAAGAGTACGGCTTTGAGATGAACATTCTGCAATTATTCAAAAAGATATGACATATTAGCTTTGTTACGCAAAGGGATTGAGGATGAGGGAAAGAACAGTCCGCTATTTTGTACAAATAACGCAACTGTACTAGTTAAACCTCTGGCAGCAGAAGTAAGTTTGTGGCCTGTGGTGTGCGCAGAACCAAGGATATTCAAAACGAGATTTTGGAATTTTAAAATGCTATTGTATTCGTAAAGATACTTTCGCCACATTCATATATATATATATCCAACTTTCAATTTAATGAATGTGTCATATCTATTAAAAAATCATGTCTGTAACTTTCCATGCAGTATTAAACGGTGCCAAAATAAAAACCACAAGGAGTTTATACGTGTTTGCCTGATCTCACGTCACAATCTGAACTAATTATTTTGCTAGGTAAGATAAATATGAAATTTTGGCCTAAGATATTACACTCTCGAGGTTGAAATGTGACACCAGAACTGTTCCCTGTCCTGTCACACAAAGTTATCTCCTCCAGGAAGACCTCAAATACCTGATACGTCGTACTTTTTGAAATTTCCAATAGGGTAGAAAAATAATTATAATACTTTTAATACTTCACAATTCTTGACGCATCCAGACTCTGTGACTGGTATAAGATTCAACGCTTCTTATTCAAATTCTACAAACCAACAGGCAAACACAAACATCCAAAGAAGGAACACGGCACCAACGAAGACCATGACTTGAGCTATTCAGATGAATAAGCGAGCCAAAAACCACAGAAGGAATTTAAATGCATTGGAAAAATACTGAATGCTCTGAACCATTTTAAACTTCACAACAGTCGGACAAGCCAAATTATCCAAAACCAACAGTTAGATAATGGAAACATTGAATTATGACAAATACCTTTTATTTGCGTACTACTTGGCCTTCGTAGACACTGCCAACCTCAGTAATGGTGAAGGAGTCCACATATCTGAGGTGACAGCACTTACGTCTAGCTGAAATCAATCTACACTAAAAAGACTGCATAAACTACAACTCCAGTTTCCTTACTCACCCTTTATCCCGCTCTATGAAACAGGTTCTTCATCAGTATCTGAGCTCAGTTCATCAGAATTTGGCTGCAGTCCTTGAGACTGCGAGTGCTTTCTGTGTCGTGTGTAAGCTCGGCTTTCTTCGCCCGTGTGCCGGAAGCTAAGAAGTGGATGAAGTGCAGATCGCAAACTCCAGAACAGCCGTGGGAACAATATCTCCTGTTGTGCCAGTAGTTGCTTTGTGCGATGGCGCTCCTGAAAATAATATCATTATCACAAAAGGATGATTTGTAATCTGTACTTAGAGAGGATACAAATTATGAGGGCATTATATATATCACTTTAGAATGTTCCTCTTTAATAACATGTAACTTCAGGCGGGACTGCAAAACGCACTCTACATTTCGTACTCACTTTTGGTGCCTCGAAACATGCTGGACAATTTTCTGGAATAACTGGAAGGTTCCTGCTCTCGGCAAACTGACGCAGGGATTTTTCTCGCACATACACAAATGGGCGAATCACGCGCAGATCTCGTTCCCTACAGTGAAATACCACATTAGAGATAAAATTTAATACTAATTACACTTAGTCAATCTCCATAATAACACAATGTCCCCTCTCATAATTCTGACAGAAACTGGGAGGTTTTTTCTTGTTCTATATTCTACCGTGCTATTCCATGTTCAGCACTGCCAAGTGACAGTCCTGTTTTCAAACACAAACTTTACCCTTACAATAACACAGGATTCTACAGCTCTCCCAGTACTGCCACATTTTTACTTCAACACTTTGACTGGTCCCAGCTGAATAATTATGTAATAAGGAAACTTGTGCGTTGAAATCTTCTACAGTAGCTTCTACCACTGGTGGCATAGAAACAGGTGCACATCTATCACAGCCTGTATAATTCAAAGGGTTAAGAAACACTTTATTATTTGTGAACGTAAGTACCTAATGTAATAGTGAGCCTTCATGGTCCTTAGTCTGCCGTTATGAAACACAGACATAAAAAAACTCTCTGAGAGGTCATCAAGATGTTGTCCCAGGGCGAGCACATTGTAGCTGTAGGCACGTGCAGCTGCGTAAAGTCTACCTCGCTTCATTCGGCTGCAGAAACTGCAAACTGACTTGCACCCCTTCTCCAATGTAGCTGCTTGCTCCAAAATAGCTGTAGTATAATAAAAGGGATTATGTACTAAAGCAATCTCAGAATGAGCTCTTGTGAACATAGTAAAGAACCTTTGGGTTCCACACAAAGTGGAGATTTGCTCGAGTAGCTGAGATACTATAACTTTGGACAACACAGCGTAAAAAAACTGAGTATCTGAGCAGCCCTGTTACATAATTATGGTTGGCAACAACAAAATACTTCAAAATCTCATCAAAAATTATGTTCTGTATCACATACACAATTTGCATTCTTAAACATCGAAATTATACACGTGATGTAACCAATTACAATTTTTTTTTACACAAACCTTACCAACCTTGCTCCTCATAAAGGTAATGTACACCCAGTTCCTTGAGATATGGCACCAATGGTCGCGGGTCATACGCTGAGCTGCCGGGATCTACAGTAGCTGCCCCGATGGTAAAATGAATCCCCTTGGATTTAGCATAGAACTGGTACTGATGGAGGGTGTGCAGTAGGCTGAGGGAGTCTTTGCCCCCAGACAGGCAAACCATCACTCGGTCACCATCACGAATCATGTCAAATTCTTGAAGTGCCTGTTCAAAAATTATGTCCAACATGTAACCCCCAAAAATTTCTTAAATTGTAAGAAGTTTTAGGAAAATCTTGTGTGAAGTTTAGTCCAATTTGTCCATCACAGTCTAAACAATATTCAATGTTACAAAAATCCGTTCAGTCAGAGTGGAGTTTGAATAGTGAGATGGCCAAGACACCATGTTCATGTCAACAGTTTTAAAAGCCAACGGTGCACACACACACGCCTCATTTCACCTTAACCACTTACATTCTAACAAAACCTCACCTTGAAAAGCTTAATTTATGACTTAAAACTAATTAATTATAACAATTTGAAGCTTTGTTTTAAAAAACCATACCTCAACAGCTGGTTTCCAGATTGACTTTGGAGGGCAATGCCATCTGGCAACACCGTCACCAACAGCCTGTGCAGCTCTAGCCTCCTGCGACGTAGAACAGGCATCAGATGCACGGTCTGACGGCGGTTCTACTGGCACCGACACAAACCGTTGCTCAGCACCTCCAAGCTTAGCACCACCTCCAATACTACTGCTACTACTAGAATCTGACAAATCATTCATTTTACGAACACACTTTCTTGCCAATTCGCTACTTCTTCTTTCGGCTATTCCGTGCGACGACGAATCGGACTCTTGGAAAGTTAAATTAATCCCACTGTCTTGTGAGCTGATGCTATTTATTGTGGAACGCATGTGATGGAAATGCTTGTTGTCAACTGTAACATCTTCTGGTGCCTCTTCATCAGTTTCTTCAGCAGCAGTCTGACCATTCTTCGCATCTATACCGAGAATCTGTATAACGGTCTCATCGCTTGAGCATTCACTTGACTGTGTTCTCTCTCCACTCAACTCCCCTAACTTTGTATAGATGCATCCTGTAATACCAGGGTAAGACCCTGGGGTACCTACAGGAGAATTTGCTGATGATGATTTTTCTTCATGACTTTGAGCATCGGGTGAAATGAGGACATCCACTGCATTCACCATTTCCCTAATTTCCGACTTCACCTCGGAAGCCATTTCCCTGGAAACTTCCATCAAGTATTCAGCAATGTCGTTTGCAGACAATGAGTCGCCCCTAACACTTTCACCCGAAGCTGTATGAAGTTTGTCCAATGACGGATTAGTTAGATGTTGATGGAAAATACTGCAGGTTTCTCCTGCAGAATCCATACTTTCTGACAGAACATCTTCTACTTTGGATATCACTTCACGTATTTCTGATTTGATTTCAGTTGCTAGTTCCTTTGTAACTTCTTTTACGTATGCTTGAAGATCTTCTGGACTCTGAGTCGAGATAGATGACGGCGTGGGAGAAGAACGACCTGTTGCGCTACAATCAGTGGCAGAGGATGCATTCAGCTGAAGCATGTTCAAGCTTGGCAATGAATCCATCTCCAGAGAGTTGAGATCTGTCTGACTGCTGCGGCTACAGTGCCGCTGCTTCGTATCTCCCGCACCCGCTACCCCAATACCAAGACTGGCCATCGTTTGCGGACTCAGAACTTGAGGCGAACATGAACCAAGGCTATGACACCGTGTCCGAGGCGGACATAACTGCTCGTTCATAATATTCGGAGTCATTCCTGGTGGTAATTTTGTCATGACAGCAGCTGGATTCACCACTTCACCAACAGCAAAGTGTACAGGGCTTTGACTATTGTTGAAGAATTGTGGATTATGTTTATGAAGACACCCATCACTTCCACTGCTGATATTCAGGAGTGGGGGGTACATGACAGAAATGGCACGTGGGACCACATTTTCATGTTTAGTGTGATCAGTACACGGCAAACTGTTGTGGCGGGGGGACCCGAAACAAATGGGCCGTGAGAACAAAACAGGAAGAGCACGGCTACCAGCATTAAATGCCACAGGAAAGACCTCAGTGACAGTCCCACGTGAACCAGCGTATTCAGCAGGATCAAATGGAACATCGTGTTTAACATTCTGAGAGTTGCCCAGTAACAGATCTTGTGCCTCACTTGGAAGCATGAACCAACGTAAGCGATCTGTGCTTTCATCAAACATAACACACTGATCAGCCAAAGGGTACCGCTGAGCCATCTGGAAAAAGAAAGAAATGTCTTAAGAAATAGTTCTGATTCACCACACTCCTTAACTCTAGCAAGCAGTGTTTCTCCACTGATCACCGCTGAACATACTAAGAACTGAGAACCCACATACATCTTCATAACACGATGCATTAGCATACGGACAATTGTACCTCTTCACAAAAACTTTGTTAACATACCTTTCTTGCCTTATTGAATATGTTCCTGGCAGTCTGCAGACACTCTGCATAATCTTGGGGTGGGAACGTGCCATGTCCAGATACTCTCCGTTCATTTACCGTCATCTTGCCATCAACATAGCGGATCGATCCAAGCCACTTTCTATCTCGGAACACCTACAAAAATAAAATGCTTAATATTTTTAAGAGCAATGAAAAATGATCTGCACAGAATCAGTTCTCACAACCTTAAAGATGTTGACTGTGGTGTTCCAGATTACATGTACCACGCAAGAATAAGGTATTAGTGAAACACAGCGCTCCACTGGAATGAAAATAATGTTACATTTGTCATCTCTAGTTTGGATTATACAACATCAAAGTTAACGGAACATTCTTCTTTTGAACATACCGTGTTTGTATGATGCCGCCATTCACCAGTCTCAGGATTGAGGATATACTGTGGAAGCAATTTCCATGCTTCAGTTGCCACCATCTTGAGAGATTCAAGGACAAAAGCTACTTCAGAATCCGACATGAAGAATGGAAAGCTGATACGAGCAAAGCCAGGTCGCAGCATCTCAAAACTTGAATGCTCTTCCCTTCGTCGAAGGTGCGTCCGATCTAAACGTCTGAACACAAATTCAAATCCAATAAAATCAAAGACAGCACGCTCGGCATACTCACAAAAATCAAGTGTTCACACTACAATATGTTCTAAAACCAAATGTAAATTAAAGACCATAAAATGCAAGATGAGAGTAACGTCATTAGATTGATTAGCAAGGCGGACAGAATTTTCACAGCCATTTGAAGTTTCTTTTAACTTTGTCTCTCAAATCATAATATACCTCAAATTCAGTGAACTCTTCTGGCCAAGAGAGAGAGAGAGAGAGAGAGAGAGAGAGAGAGAGAGAGAGAGAGAAGAGAGAGAGAGAGAGAGGCTTCTTCTAAATATTTTTAATTCCTCGGTCTACGAAACAGAATTAACACACACGTCCACTTTTAGCATTATGGATGACTTCAACATCATGCTTTCTTACTTAATTTTTGTAACACGCATATTACTTACGAATCCTCGAGCAGAATTGCCTCATATTCTCGTGCCAAATCTTCACTTATTCCTAGCAAGTCTTGAGCATAAGGACCAGCACACGCACAGCCTCCACGTGCCTGTATTCCGAACACGTCATTCAGGACTGTACATACAAAATTGTGATGCAGGAAGGTTCCACGTGGATGGCGAACCATAAAAGAAAAGACAGGGAGTCTCTTCACAGACTGGGAGCTAGTGCCCAGAAGAATGAGTTCTGGAATGGTGCGAATATGAGCCAGGACCATCCTGAGAAAAACATGTTATTTATATGTTATATGCAAAGAATCTTTATGGACCACCAGAACTAATATGAACAAATCACATGCACTTTGTGAGTTGGAGGTCCCTAGTTCTGTTCCCTTTATTTACAAAATGAGCTCCTTCTAACCTTGATATTCTTTCCTCACGTGCCATGATGGCCTGCACTCCTACAGTCTCCTTCAGCTGCATCACGAGCCCCGCCCTCACAGACTCCACTATAGCCGCAGTCCCACCTTCTTCTCGAAGCTCCGTGTCCTGGAGATAGCGATGGCTGTCCCTCGTCACAAAGAACACCGTCCCGCCTCCGCAGCCATTTGGTGCTGTATTCTTAAAGAGAGCCTTCTTTGCAATAAGCACTCCTGGAAACACAAGCGATAAATGTTTATGAAAAGCAAAACAAATTTGACTTATGACCTGCACAGAGCACAAAAGAAATAGCAGTGAATGTCAGAATGATTCTGACTGATGAATTGAAAAGGATACAGGAGAGTGTGGTCATAATCTTTAAGGTATACGTCAAACATTTGCCTGGAGGGCCCGAAGAGAAATGTGCAAAAGCTCAGCCAGGATAGATGATCCGCAGATTGATAACAAACTTTCAGAGCGTCTAAAAATAAAGTTGCAGTTCTAACCACTACTTTCTAAAGTTCAATATTGGTACAACATATTTATGTCGCATATGGTAATTCTGTGGATGGAATCCCAAGGTCAATTATGCTGATCAAGGCTTCCGTATATCAAATCTAAAACTTCTTGACGATGGTGAAGAGTCCAATGAATAAAAATTTCCTTGGATATTATCCATCGTCTGGTAAATATAAAACGTAAAACGTCGTTTTTATTCGATTAAGGCTTCCGTAGTTTTCACAATTTTCTTTCTGTGAAAATTAGGTCAATAACTAGGCCTACAAGTGCCCCCCTGATAATTTTAAATCCAAACGTTTGCAGAAAAAAAATATAAAAGTAAAATATAAATTCACAAAAGACAAACATTTTGGAGATTTTTCTCCAACATAAATTTGATATACAGAACACTTGAAGAGTTTGCTCTACTTGCAAACTTCTGATATAAGGTTATCACGCACGCATTTCTGTTCGATTCTTTTGGTAACGTCTAGCATCAAGGCTGTTATCAAAGGGTCAGGGTAGAAGTACAAAAATTATATCAGTGAACACTGCAAACAGCAATTATTCAGAAAGGAAAGAAAGAAGAATAAAAAAGAACCACACACATGCAAGCGCATGCACATATGCAGAGAGACACAGAATGAACTTCAAACATTAGATACCAGATAGATTTTTCAGAAATTACAAATGCAATGGCCACTTGAAACTCAAAGTATCTTACAAGCAAAAACACGTCCAGTCTCAGGCGATGAATCAATGTATTGACACTCCTACGACAGACAACCCACCTGTTTGGCTATTTGCCCAAAGCACGGCTAGGAAATTATTACTGACGCGTGCATTTCATTGCACCGACCTTGAAACGCAACTGATAAAGTTGCACTCGCATTACTTCACCAGTTATACAGCAAATAAAGATAGTTATAATTAAATTAAAAGGTCGCTAATTATGTAACAGGCAAACAAACACGATTAGCACGGCAAGATACAAACCTGGTGTTTGTACTCCTCCGACAAACTTATGTACAGAAAAGAACATGGCATCTTTGTAGACCGCTCGCTCATCTACACCAGGTAGAAATGGATTCATATCCAATTTAACGTAGGGAGCTGAAATAATACAGACAAACCATTATAATTACTTAGTTACTAGCAGAATATTATGCTTTTGTTCTTACACAGTAAAGGTGTTAACGTCGGTCTTCCGGGTCGTTATACTGTGCAGACTACCGGGTAGTTTACAACGGTTACCTGCAGCAGCGTAATCCCAAAACGCAAATGCACCGTACTGATGCAGCAACAGCGTAGTCGCTATGTCATCTGCGATTATGCCAGTTATGTTGGATGCAGCAGAGAAACAGCCAATCAGCTGCCTTCCTGTCCCCTGATGAAGCTGCAACTGGTGCTCCAAATCATCCAAATCAAGATAACCATCTTTCCTCTCGGCGATACGGACAATCTACAAAAACACAGTAATAACCACTGGTGGGAAATCCTGTTCGCCCAGTCACAACATGAACGAAGATGGAATGAATGAATATATTACCAAAACTTAGTATGCATTAGGTGCCAAATCCAAAAAAAGTCTAACATTTCCTAGATATACTGTGTTAAACATTAACGGGCCTGCCATACCCTGGGGCATCGTGTTTATTAAGGCGATGTTATGAATGTGGCATCTTCGCAGAGACACAGATCCAAGAAATTATTTTCCAGTAACAGAACATTACACATTCTGAAACAGTCTCGACTGTACCTACTCTTAACCGGTGTCACTGACGAACGGTGAAAACAGGTGCTTTATAAGAAGCACGCAAAATTAAATTAGTCAGAAGCAAACTTTACTTACCATAGAAATAACATTCCCTTGATTAATAAGGAATGGTACCTCAGACATTGCTTTCGGACTCAGGATGGAATCACGTGAATTTTTAAGAGGGGGCAGAAATCTGTTTACTCTGCTCTTGCAGGAACAACTGACATAATTTTCTACGTCACTATGCGAGTGTTCCAATCGGGTGACACGCACCTTGGCACCCCGTTCCCTCCAAGGAAGCAAGTTGGAATGATGCTCGCATGGTCCAACAAATACGACGGGTGGCTCCGACAGATCAAGAGCATGTATAAGCTTATGAACGGCGCCCGTGCACCCTTGACCGGCAAAGATCACGGCATCATGTTCAGATGCATGGACCGCATTCCTGAAAACATCCCGTGCCTCGTGCCTAGAACAATACAAAAACTGTTTACGTGTGTTTGAAAAGAATCATAAGTGCAATTAGGATTGAAAAATTATTTTTAAATTATTTATTATATTTTAGTGCAACGATCGCTGTCCTGTATTCTGGTAGAAGTTTACCAACGTTTGAGAGGTCCTTGCTGCCTACATCGTCATCGACCTGAAGATAAGAGCTGTATGGCGCTTGAACTCTCCTTGATTTGAAATTATCTTCTAACAAACTGACCTTCGCATCACAAAACATATGGGACAAACAAACATAAAAAAGTAGGAAAAACTCCTTGGAAGATGGGTTGGGCAGGTCTTACGTCCTTGTGATGTTTACACAGTGTCTTGTTATGTACGAGACACTTAACCATGTGAAGAACCAGTGGACAAAGCGATGTTAATTCCATTTACAGCAAGCGATGCGTTACTGAGGCTATTATGCCACTGACTTATTTGTGCGACAAACAGCACTCACTTGACATCTGTTTGTGTGCATTTCAAAGAATTCTCCTTGAATTCAGTAGACATCATCATCATCTTCAGCTGTGCGGGATGAGGTCCTTGTTGTGTTCCGATTCTGAATTAATTCTGTAACCGTGAATCCTTATGCAACCGATACGTCTCGCCAACTGGGCCATCGCAACGCGACACAGAAAAACGGACACACATCCACGACGCGACCAGGATTCAAACCCGCGACCCCTGTGTTCGATACAAGGAAGTAACTATGCCAAATGTTGTTAATCCACACTTAATTACATTTTCACACTTCGCAGCAAGTCAAGTGTTGTTAAACTAGCAAGGTTAACCAGTAAGTGAGTAATCCATTATCGAGATTCTAATGACGTGTTCATGGCTAATATTTCAGTCACTTGAATTAAGTGTAGGTTAGGTCAGGCGGAAAAATTACCGTTTGAATCAAACACAAAACGACACACAGAGCATCGTTTTGGCTGGTTTTTATATCATCGCGGTGATTCGGGCCAATACTTTTGTGTGAGTTTAATGAGTTGATATTGCACGTGTGTGTGTATGTGTGTGTGTGTGTGTGGGGGGGGGGGGGTCATGGCCCAAAGTGGACTTAGAAAAGTCTGAGACTGTCAAATTATCTGTTCCGTGGATTTAGTTACAATATTATGTCTGCAAGGTTTATGCTATTTTGACAGGCAGTGGCTGTACTTGAAGGCAAACTTTTACGAGATAAACATAACGAGCTATTCATGGAGTTTATGGACTGAGGAGACATCAAGGTCGCTCACTTGTCCCAAAACATAAATACTGAGTTTATTCCTCGTAGTAAGGACGAGGAACAATACGCCGACGTGACATCAACCACTGTTAGCTGGGAAAACAGCGCACGTCGTGTACGAAGACTCTGAAGATTCAGGCGGTATGTTCCTCCGAAACGTTGGTGGGACTAGACGACCTCACAATCCAGAACACCACAATTCAAATGTTCAAAACCGCTAAAAAAAATCGTATCTCATAAAGTACGGGTATCACAAATTTGAAAATGTGCGTGTATACCTGAAAACGAGCCAAGAAAACGTAATATATATACAACAGCGAAGGTTGCCAAATGCTTTAGCTTTGAACTAGGAAGAAAGGTTACAGAACACGTGTTCTGCGAGTCGTGGGACGCCTATGAATCATGCGTCTTCACAGTTTGCTTCCTGGACCAATATCACCGGGTATCTTCGTGCTGAACGCGTGTCCTAAACGGAATCAGCGGGACTGGACCGTCGGTGCGTCACAAGTACCCGGGGGACTGCGCAGATCTGACAGCGGCCGCACTTCGACAAAGGTCACGCAGTGAGCAGCGAATGTGGAGATGAATTTGTAGCATTTCGTCGTCTCCCGCCAAAACGCACGGAGAGAAAGAGAGAAAAATGTAACAAAGTTCAAACATCTGGAACGACAGTACGAAATTGGAATAGGGAAGACGACTGTCTTCTGGGCTCCAGTGACGGACCTCCGAAACGTCGGTAAACATCTACAAGACCACACGGCGCTTAAAAAAAATCTTCATACTCGCAGATATGAGAACCTGAAATCCTACCAATCAAAATAACATTCTTAAACATCTGAGAGGACATTATATTAGGGAAATGCCAGCTCAAACTGTTTTAAAACGCAAAGAAACAGTTTTTACCCGTTGCGTTCTACGACAGTAACAAGAATTCGCCACAAAGTCTATTATCAGGCCGTTCAGGCCGATGGAAATAAGATGAGGGAGATGATAAATGTACACAGAATTTTGACCGGAAAATCTACTATAGCAAAACTTGATTTTCCGAGGTGCTTCGCCCTTCGGGACGATTCTGTCGTGAACGTACCGGAAGAGAGTAGACTGCAGAGAAGTGATGCTTGTTGTGGTGTGGGTGTTTCCATAGCTGGGCAGAACTTCCCGAAGGATGTAATCCTCGATGAACTGCAAAGACCTTCCAGATGCAGTGTAGTCGCAATACACGACTGAAACAAACAGATTACATCCACGAAATTACGACTCTCCCGCGTGCAAAGTAGGGCATCGATTTCCAGATCTGTTTACTCAGTAACCACGACGCCCGTCCCACGTGAACTGGCGTCGCTCAACTGTTGAATAAAAGACACTGTTACTGAGAAGTCTGTCGTGATGACGGCATGCCCAGTTCTCGGCTCATTACACATCCTAAAATTCTTCTGAGTTGTTGCGCCGAATAGACGTTTCAGAGGCACTTGCAGCCTCCATCATCAGGGCGATGACGCGGTTCACTTCTAACAGACTATACGGCGGCAAAACCCGGAAGACGGCCAGATCCTGAAGAGAACTAGGTTGCTGATGGGCACTTTGAAATGTCACTCAGGGACGTTAACCCAGGCGGATCAATGGTCATCGCGTGTAAGTCAGTTCTACACTTTTACATAACCCACTTACTCGAACGTAAATGCCTTGAACTATCATGTCGGAGTTTAGCCGAAAGTTTTGTGTCATGGCGTTCGAGGACCAAAGGAAGGGAGTAACAGGACAGCTTCATAACTTAAAAGCATACTCTTGAGACAAGACAGGGTAAGTGGCATGGGAGACACAAGAAATCCATACAGAATTTTAGTTGGAGAATCTGAACGCAAGACCCACGCGTAAACGAGTTTAAAGAAACAAGACGTATTACTTGTTAGGTGGATTCATCTGACGCCCGACTTAGTTTCTGGATACGACACGCAGAATACTAAAGCGACTTCCAGGTCAATGTTAGGTCAAGGATAGAATCGCTTGTTTTAAGGTGTATGTGTGCTTCATTGATTTTCGTATAAAATTTATAAGACGCAGAAGAGACGCTCCCAACTGCGTGGTCTGAAATCGATCCTGCAAATTGGTCCAGTCCACGCATCTCACTATAAGCCCAATGGTAACTATATGTACCACCCGCTTTAGCAATCAGTAAAGATGCATTTTCCCCACAGAATTTATTTACGTGTTTCGTATTATTCTCACAGTAAACAGCGTCAAACAGCTGATCTCTGTAATGGTGAAGTGAGGTGTTTTCTTCGCGGTACGGACTGGATTCTTAAATACTGACACGGCCCTGCATCTCAGAAGTGGGTTCAAACCTCAGAGAACCAACCAAATCTTTTGGACAAGTTGCCTGACGGGATAACCTCCCATCAGCACCAACAGACCCCAGTTTGAATGGTCGAGGCTCACGCCACGACAGAACCCGTTAGCGTAAGCAAATTCCCGTAAACTCTGATTACCATTTCCAGCAATGCGTTTCGTACGCAGGAATTGTGTCACCTAGCAAGGGACGATGTCTTGCATTTGCACAGGAATGTTTGGTTGGTTGGTATCTTCGTCTATTAATCTGCCAATCAGAAGACTTGGGGTGGACATGGGTAACCTCAGTAATAATCAAAATTAAGGATCCAGCCCTCCACATTTTCCGGTCACAAGGATTAAAAATGAGAGAAGCGTATGTGAAATCAGTTCCTGATCACGGAGGTACTAATAATGCAAATCTGCTGACGTCCAGACGTGTTAGAAGTTTAAATTTGCACCGCGGCTTGGTACCAATTACGTAACACAATTCTACGTAATTTTCAAGTAGCTATTAAACCGTAATGAGCTGACTTCAATGTCGTGTCTTACAAGTTATGAGACACGACAATGAAGTATATTTAGTTACAAGTTATAATTAAATACGCAAACAAATAAACTGACAAAACTGTAGTACCAAATAAGATGTTCAAATTTTAAAGTTAGGTTTTAAAAGTGAAATAAAAGGCCAAGTGTAAAGTCTAAACGCAGATGGAATTATTTTTGGAGAAACAGGCGTGCACTCGATTTAACTGGCTTAGGCCAAGGTTCAGGGAACAGTGCACGATCCTTCAAGCTCCATAAAAAAAGGCGTAACTTATCTGAGTGTCCATCAACTCGTCTAGAAACTCTTTGCTTCATAGAGTTCATTTTCGTTTTTAATTCAGTTCACTTGCAATATGAAACCAACTTCTGAGCTTGACGTTTTCAATACGTGCCTTTGACTGTGACACAGAAACTAACGAAGGAATGTAATAAAGTTTCTAGGGTACATATCGAGCCCTTAAGGACACCAACGAATCTTCTGGTTCCAGAAAAGATTACTAATTTCTCGACCAAATACGCGGGTATTAATTTATCATAGACTCTGCTCAATTTTGCACTTCATGCTGTGTGAAACTAATAGTCGCATAAATTTTCCCACACGAGGGCACCATAACCTCCCATCGGACCGAGAATTACCGATTGCAACATTCGACATCCTGCCAGGAGGAATACAAGGAAATGTGTTATTACATGTCCGTCCACACGTAAATTTTTAATCCTTAACTTTATCACACAACGTCGCCATTTTTATTATGCTGGTGGTAAACAAGGCCGTGTCTTGGCAGAGGAGACGATGATCACTTTAATATGCAAATTTATTCACAAAATCTCGCCAAAAAATAAACCGTACGTGCAGAATCCGAAAGCTTTGCATTTAATGTGCTCCAAAACGATAGTCGTTTCGAATGATCGATCATTACCTCAGCCCTTTAAGGGCAAAGGTTAACACTTGGCGAGATTCAGGTTCTAACGGCACAAGTTTATCGACTTTTCTGAATCTATCATCGCGGAGGTGAGTTCCTGATGATGGATCATCAAAAGACTTGTTGAAATTTAGCGGGGAATCATCACTTTCGTCCTTCAAATGCAGGCCTCTTTAATTAACAACGGACAGACAGTAATTAAGATCGACTTTGGACTCTGCCACGCTGAGTTACGTAAATCGTGTTCCTTCTTTGTGTGATTTGGATAACGCGATCGACCACGTGGGTAAAATAACATCAGAGACGTGTGTACTGTTACTTCAACTGTTTCTGTACGACGCGTTATTCTGCAAGAACGGAAATATATCGCCTTATACGTCGAACTGACTAATGGAAGAAGCCGTTATTGCTGACGCATTAATGCAATTCAGTCCCGAGTACGCAGTTACATCGCATAAAGCAAAATGTTTACAAGTATGTATACCCTGTCTGGCCAAGGAATGCCGATTTCGTCCGAGGGCGCTCCAGCATCCCAAGATGCCTCTGGAGGGCACCAAAGAAGACACAGATAAGTCGGCGAATAGCTCACGTCACCAGTCAACATTGTATAGTTCCCTGTTTGTCTCCGGCACTCAAAGGTAAGACGGGGTATAAGAACACGAGATAAAATGCAAATAAATAAAGTCGTCCACTTTATAACATTTCCCTAACATTCGTCAGTTCTCAAAATAAATATCAGAAGGGCATGAAAACAGGGGGGGAAAACAAAAACCACGCAATTAAAACATTCCTGACCTATTTCGTTATTTTATGTCTCCCCCCCCCCCCCATTTCCACAAATCCAACTGGCAAGAATCCAGCCGTGCGTTTTTGTGTGTCTACCCCGCAATGCTACGACGAAGCTGTGCACTTAACTACGCCTCGGAACAGACAAAGGAGATCGCAGAACCAACTCGGCTCACAGCCTCTAACTTTCCACCGAAGGAAAACAAAAAGTCCGGCTTACTGCACACGCGGCAGCTGAATCAGTTTTGGTCGGCAAGCTTTTCAAATTCAAAAGCACGGTAATAACTAATTACTTTTCGCTAAAAGTGTTTTCCTGTTGGTCGCACTCGCATCTGACAAATTACAACACAAAATCTTTCTCGAGCACCATCCACAGCCAGATGGATTCAGTCCACACCCTACTTAGAATACATTTTAATATTATAATCACGTTTTCTACTCCTTCCTTCAGGTTTCCAGATTAAAATTTTGTCTGCATTTATCAACACTGTAGCTCAAAAATTATGCGGGTGTAATAATATTAGCACAATTCGTGAAATATTTACGCAAAACGCCAGTTTAATCCTATAACATAATCATCATAAAATAATATCCTGTTCAAACAACCGATTAGGTACGATCATAGCAAATGATTTGAAATTAAACGCAATGACTTTGGAGTGGCAATTACTTGATACTACATAAATCCATGCCTTCGTCACTCGCCAGTAACAATGATTACTGCGTACGAAAGTAGGTCAAGTTACTTTCTTCTATTATATTCCACGAGAGAGCTCGATATTTGTTCCACACGTGAGAGACCACAGAACAATCCGGCCCCCTTAAAACAAACAGTAACAGCAGAACTCTGTGGTTCAACGTGACCATGTCGATGGACACAATCGAGGGGAATTCCGTCCAGATCCATCTTAATGTTATCACCTTCTCGGCTTTGGAAATGTTCCAGGGCATCGCTACAATAAGTCTAGTTTATCCTAGACCAACCACACGCCTAGCGCATTTAAGCATCCTAGACTTTATCCCGACAATTCTTGGCGACCTACACAGCCTACATAAATCACGAAGGTCCTCCGTCCCTCTAGTCGGGCATGTGCCAAAACGTGAAGACACATTTCCGGTGCGGTCCTTCTTAATCTCGAGCGAACGAATCATAGGCTGATGACCCTCGAAACTTCTCAATTAAATGACTCACACAGCAGAGTCCCCCCCCCCCACTTACGAGGGGGACGCAGTTACACAACGCAGTTCGTGACGGGAAAGCAAATCCTCTGGGCAATCCACGAGAGCCGACAACAAAATTTCCACTTCCGGACTCTCCGAGTGTTTGCAGTTCCGGACTTTCAAATACTCGCAGATTTTATCGGCACAAACGAGGCTGCACTCCAAACTGCAGATTCTGTAACGATGCTGGACCAACTACTAATACCACTGTCGAAGCTTTTTCGATAGTGGTTTTCTTTTCGTCTTGTGGGTGGTCGTCAAATTTTCGGAGAAACATATCGCCTACGTTTTCTCATCCTGGGTCTGGTGGAGTTAGACGGGGCTCAAATCAGACTAGGTTTAACGCGTGAAATAACGAAGTAAAAACACCAATCGGAGTTTAGAATATCGTGTCACAAGTGTCATCAGCTGGGGCCTGCGGTCCTTTCAAAATAATTGCTCACAAGACGATGATTCGGGTCACTTCTGACAGCATCACACCCACAAACAAAACAAGTTATCCCCGACACGTCGTAAAGGTTATGCGAGTACTCCCATTAATGTAGTTTATCCTTGGGAATTGCATGTTGACTGACAGCCAGCGATTAGTAAACAGGCGCATTCTAGTCACTACGTCCCTGAGAAAATTACCGCGTATTTATTCCTGCGTCCTCATTTGCAGACAGAATGTTCTGCAAAGTTCAAAGAACGAAGTTCTAAGCTGATCTGCGACATACTAACACTTCAATTAAACATCCAAAGATGAAGATATTAAAACTCTCATCTTTCGGGTTCTGACGTCGCGAGGACATACCAACGTTTTGGGGCCAAAGATTAAGACACTAGCAACTGCTGAAGAGTCTCGACGGGGTCAGAACCCAGTACATCAACGGCAGATTCCAGTCACACTCAAAATTTTCTCGGAAACTATTTATCATTCCATCTCCTCGTTCGTGGAAATGGCGGACGCCTACGAACAAGGTAATGAACGACATTTTAGGTTTTCGCGGCGGTGAAAACGCGTATTGTGGTCTTCTGGGTTTCGTCGCCGTTTGAAAGGAATTTGCCGCCACTTCAGGGCGTTAACACTCGAATGACAAACAAAAAAACGTAAATAAAAGCAGGTTACGAAAACCTGTCACAGCGATTACGTTCTGAGCTAGTCATTCAACAAGAGAAAGAAAGTGAACGCAATCAGAGGCGACACACTGTCTCGCCGAGACACTTTCGTTCGAGGAAAACCGGGAAAAGTTACGTAAATTCCCCAATAACATGATCACAACTGCGAGTTGAGACCGCACCCTACGTGCACGCCAAGGATAATTCTAACAGAGCCAGAGACGAATTTCACGTGTAAAAGTTTCGATTTTACAAACTACTTTTAGTCTTGATGGGCTCTGTCAGACAAAACCACAAACCAAGAAACAAACAAACGATAATTTCCGCATCCTTTTAACCCTTTGAAGCACGAATATAATCCAAACACTTAAAAATTCAATTTAAACTTTTAAGAAAAAAATCGACGATCACAAAGACGACAAGTGGTTAGTATTCTTTAGGAAAATCGTCGATATTCAATTCGAGAATCATCTGAAATACGTTTATCAAGAGTTAAAGTTAAAAATATGCTATTAAAGGTTTAGGTTATGGATTTGAAACAATCGACTCAATAGAGAAAACGTCCTTTTGGAGAAGCTGATAGTTGCTCAGACAATAAATTTATCTGATGAACCCAGTCCCAAGATCATTTGCCATCCTCCCAAGATACTAATAGACACAAAGGATTCCTAATTTAATCTGCTCTTGGCGAAAATAATCATAATTTGTGCCCGATGTCTTCAAACATTTAAATTCTGAAGGATTCGTTAGCTAGACACGGTTTTCTTCTCCGCTGGTTTTAAACGAGAGTAAAATGTATTTTGAAAGGGCCTTTGTATCTCCTTTTTCTTCTACCAATGTTCACTTTTACACGAGTTGGTGGTCTGTATACAGAAACCGAAGGCCATTAAAATGTTGGCATCTGTTCTTCAAAACAAATTAACCACAACGCGTATGGAAAGTTCCCGTACCCTCGACTATTCTGCACAATCACAGTGCAGAAACTCAAATTTTCCAATATATAAGACAAGTTTTAACAAAATAAGGCGATCTGCCAGCCTCAAACAAAGAACAGATGAATGTAACATCGCGAAAAGCTACGTACGAGCTTCCAGGCTCTGGCATATTAAAGACCACGATACACAATGTTCGCTCTGAAGATGGAGGCAGTTGAATACATTCAAGTCCTCACATACTATTAATATTAACCTACCATCTACGCCCAGGTCTTCCAAGGGGTCTCTTCTTTTCACAGATTCCGAATAAAAGATTATATGCATTTCTTATCCTTCGTGAACATTATTCAGCAACACTAGACAATCTAAATGTTCCAGATAAATCTTGCATTTGTCTCATATCGGACGTTTTCTGTTCATTCGGGGGGCAGCATGAAACGTCAGTACACGTAACACCAGCTTCCAACTTATAGAATATATTTAAACTGGCTATGACGTAAGTGGACTTAAACTTGCTCACATCGGCTTGTCGCTTCTAAAGCCTGGCTACAGGTGGAACAATTTTCATTAAAAAATTCGCTACGAAATCACAGATCTATTACAATACACGTCTTACTGACACTGATTTGCAGATTACGAACACAAAAGATGAATATTTATATTTAATTTCCGTTCATGGCATTTCACCCCATCTCAAAATGCAAATTAATCGAAATTTCGAAACGTTGCTTACGGGTGTTCGAGTGGGAAACCAGACACCCTGTACCTGAGTTTATTAAAATGGTTTATGGATTAATGAGGCACTGGGGAGAATAACTCTGCCCTCGACCAACAAAGCAAGAGTCGGCGAGCACGAAATTTGCTCCAAAACGATGAGGGAATTACAATCAGCCCTAATTATTCATCTTCGTAAAATTGTCGTATTAAGTAAAAAGCAAGTAGATCCCCAGCAGTACTCGACTGCAACCAATCGAGCAAGGGCTCTTCTCGTGAGAAACAGACAGTAGAAAGCAACATTGCACTGCAGCATCAGTAAATCACGTCATCGGACATGTTTACTTGAAACCAGAATACTTTTCCCCGAGTTTCAATACAAATGAACTCTTAATTCCACCTCAATCAGCAACTACCAGCTTCTTTTAATTTCATAATAATACATTTTCTCTGTCTACAAGCCGGAACATTCCGGAGCAAACCATTCTGCCCTTTGTGTCTTCATATTTCAGCCTTTATTGGAAACAATGCGATTACTTGGAACTCGTCAACTCAGAGGATGTTTTATTTACTGAGCTCAATTGCCAGCTGGCGTCATTCTACGTCTCTCTGGCGGCAAAGGAAGGTTTTCTTCGAAACGTATAATGGAAACAGACTACATCCATGCTAATGGCAAATGGCACTCGAACCAATTATTCTAAACGCCGTTTAAAACAAGTGACTCACACCTAGCGCGGAATAAACCTGAGGAAAGTGCAATGGCTTATGAATTACTACGAGCAGAGAAAAATTCGTAGTGTTTCAAAAACAATTTAACTTCAGTGACGATCCTTCAACAAGTATCTTACACATGTTGAATTACGGCGATCAACAATGAGAAATTGTTCTGCCAGCAGTCACAACAATGAGGACAACTGACGTATAAATTCTTTCGCTCTTTGTTGCAGGCCTGACACAGGCTGGCAGCTGTAAGCAATTTCGTAACCACGACTATTAATTAGCCTGTCAAAGGAGGGAAAATAAATGGAATTAGAAAGTCTTAGCCGACATCCAGGACGAAAGCCGCTCTGACGTCGAAATGGCAGATCGCGTTATGCTTCTCTGAATGAGATTCTGAAAATATGCGAAAAAGAATGAATTTCTGACTTCAGAAGTTGTCGAATTCTAAACAGAGTTATACCAGGGCTATTTCGAATTCTACAAAAAAAAGCCTGCCATAGTCATCGAAGACCAATCACAATACGCAATTTCAGGGACCTACATCAAACGGAGGGTTACGTTCACTCCCACCTCGGAAGTTTGCACGGTATTTTTGATACTAAAAATTCAACATGCCAAAAGTTTAATGAAAATCAGTCAACGACGACTTACAAATGAAAATTGCTGAAAAATATTCATAAAGAATTTTTTAGGCGTAGATCAGAAAGGGTGTTTATGAACAGACAAACATAGGAAAACACTTTTTCTGCTTGAGATAGCCTCTTTAATGAGCCCAAATGTTACTCGGTCAAGGTCCTTCGTTTATGGACGTGTTAACCTTAGCCTTCGACGTGTTCGAGGAAAGAGTGCCTTCGGTTTCGACGTCCACCGGATGCATTTCTCAGCCCCGAGTTTCGACGCAGCTGCGACAAGACTGGAAGTCAGCCCACAAGACATGCAACACGGACACCCGGAATAATAATTACGACACGCATCACACGCGTGCCTGACGTAAGACAAAAATTAACACCTTTGTGGTTAATATCAAAATGTCGTGAGGACGGAAGGACAATTCATACGGAACGTTCCAAAATTATCGTTTTATAGCCTGCGGAATTACAAGCAACGTAAAATAAAATAATAAAAACGATATAAAATAGTTACAAGTCCCAGATCGGGTCTCACACGAACTAAAAACAAAGATTAACAATTCTTTCACGTCCTAACCTTATCCAACTTGAATCGAGTGGATTTTTTAAAAAGATCGCGAGTAATGAAAGTGCCTGAAAATCCAACTGGAGTAACCAAAAGATGATAATATTAAAGTCGGAGCCCACTAAGGGCCCCAGTACTCGTCTAATCAACTACGATAAGAAATGTCTTGTCCCATTTCAAAACAACTGTTCCGCGTTGCATAACGCCAATGAACCACGAGTCACGCATATTGTTGAAACTATACGCGTCCTCAGAAGCTAGCAGTTGCTCAGCTAGTCAAGAAATTCAAAGCCTAAGGTTCATGTTCACAAGACTCCGCCACTGAGGAAATGCAATTCCGACGAGCCTCAACTCCACCCAGAGAGATGACGTAACGAAATGAAGCAGACATCTCGGTGCCCTATATCCCTCCCCTCCACCGATAACGCGATTCATCAGATGATCTAGTTACAGGCTCTGGTCTTGTTGGTCACATATCCAGCAACCTTCAGCGTATATAAAAAAGGAAGTATTTGTCGAAATAATTACAACAAAGCAACTTTCCAACTGCGTGCCATTCTGTGTTGACCTTTGGTTCATTTATTACTGACATAAATCGCTCAGAGTACGTAAAGCCGACATTCTGGATGATTAGTAAAACATTTACGAGCAGGCAGAAGACGTACGTGGGCCTACTATTGCAGCTCTTGTCTGGAGGGACTGAGATAAACCACGAAACACTTCGGTCAGTACTGCTGGTCTTTGGGCCGAGACCCAGTGTCCAGGACCTCCCAAATACGAGGCTGGATTGGTTACCAATCGACGACGTGAAGAGAAAATCTTCGAGGATGGGGTCACAACATGTTTCTTCTTTTTTTTAGTGTGCAATCACATTAATTTAAATAATTAGCAGAACATTTGGCTGAATTTTCGGAATTCCTTTACCATAAAGACAATGCACACGATACTAAGGGAGAGTGAGAGAGAGAGGATCACTTTACTTGTTTTTTTTTGTATGGGTTTGAATTTGGTCTCCAACGTTAACAAGAAATGCAGCTTGAGGGTGTTTGAGAATAATGTGTTGACGAGAACATCTGTACGTACTAAGGATGAAATAAGATGAGGCTGAAGAAAACTGCATAATAATTTCTAGTCCTCACTAACAATTATTAGTATTATCAAATCAAGACAGGCAGGAACCATAGTGCATATGGGGGAGATGAGAAATGTGTACAAAATTTTGGTTGAAAAATGTGAGGGCAAGAGACAACTCCAAATACATAAGCACAGTTGATCGTAGAGCCCTATCCATTTATCTTGGGATACAGACTTGAATGTTTACCTCCTTACTATTCCAATATACCCACCAGTAAATTCAGGTTTATTTATGGCTACTACCCACAATGTAAAACACTATAGCTATGAAAGATCTATAGAATACAATAATTTCTATTCTATTCTAAAAAAACACAGTAATTCAAGTACTAATCATTTGCAATAAAACACTTGACAATTTCCCAAAATAACGGATACACTACTTCACAGTATTTGAGGCTTTCACGGTCGTGAAAATCAACGTTTCGATGGAACCTACCAACTAAATCTTCAGGTTCATTGCCATCCACAAAACTACATGTAACACAGAACATCACAATCCCCAACTTTACATGAAGGTATACCTTTACAATATGATGACAACTTAACTTGGGAAAGTCTAATACATTCGCACTCTTTTATCAGGTAGCAAATATAGGTACACATGTTCAGTCTCGTTGTATGGACAAACCTAACCTTACGACCTCCTTCACTTACAAAACTGACAATACAATTTACAAGTAGCAACATGAAATCATACAATGACATACCTTTCCGTCTCCCATAAGGGCCAGAAAATGTTGTGTTCTTTCCGATAACGTAGTCATCGATATACTTTATCAGTTTTGCAGCGTCTTCATTCTTTTTGGTACCATACCCTGCACGAACTTTCGTTCCTCTCAAGGGATATTCGTCTGGAAGAGCATAAAATTTCCTATTACCGTATGTTTTCTTTGTAGTCATTCTTTTGATGCACACACTCAACACATTTCTACTCAAAACACTTCCTCTGACAGAGTACGAAAACAACTGCGTCAGTAGCGGGTAATACAACACTTTTGTCATTCTTAAATTTCCACGAAGCGTATTTTAATCGTCAGATGGCAGGCAAATCGAACACCAAAGACCACAAGGACGAATATATTCCCATTTCAGTCCGTCATTATCCGGAGAATGTGCGCATAATTATAGAAAGAACACTAAATGCAAATTTCGAGATTAAATAAGGAATAGGCCATTGAAAATAATTACTCTGCAATCTACCAACTAAACTACATAGAAATATGAGAATTCAACTCCAAAGCCCAATACGAGAAAAGTCTTGGTTTCAGCAGTCATTACCCTCACGAACGATTCAAATATAAATTATTATAATGAATCTCAGGAATGTCTACTACAGATTCAATATCGGATACCAAAAATTACATAAACACTCAGTAAATGATGCATTCCGACCATCTATCAGCAAAATAATATAATATAATATAATGCAGAGAAAATGCAATTTCCAAAGTCCATAACAAGGAAAACGTCATATTCCCCGCCATGAATAACAAATCCTACACTTCATGAGCACTGCTAATGTAATTACCTTCAGAAACAAGGATGGATAATTAATCCTTCTGCCACCTACTAGCACAATTATATCCACATACGTACTACATATATGGACTGCAGGAGCTATAATTCTCACATGACCAAGTGTTATACAAAACTGATTCTTACGTACCCGCAAACTTCACCCTAGCAACCCGCTTGGCAACCAAACAGTCCATAAAAAATTCCAGATCTTTCACTGTCAAAAATGTTGATGTTACCTGAAGATCACAAGCAAGCAGCAGCTATTGAACGACGTCGCAAATTTGAAGAAGAACGGAAACGCAGAATTTTTAATGATAGACAGAGACTCATTGGTGTAAGTACAATTACCTTCATTTCCTGGATGGATGCCAAGGCCTAGGTCTATAGAAAGGGTAGAAGTAATCTAGGCATACTACACATTCTGTCTGAGCCAGATTTCTTCCACGACTTCCATTTCAGAAAGACACAGTTATGCCCAAACTCACCTACCATTAGTGAAAAAAGTAACAGATAACATTTAAAATTAAAGTTACAAAATATTTGGTCAGTCAGTCAAAGAACCCTACCTGATGTTCACATCCAAAGATTCGCCAATTTTGAACACACCCAACTGGAAACTGCAACACAATACTGAAGAACTTGCACTCCCCAAGTGGTCAGCCAACTTCAACTGTAGAGAAATAACACAAATCTTCAATTTGTAAATTCAGGTCAATGTAACATGTCTGCCTCCAGTTCATTCTAATCTGGTACAAATTCCATGAAGCAGAAAGTTCATCAGGTAGTATAAATATACCTTGCCTTTTTATGGAACACAAAGGATCATTATCATCTTCACAGTCCCTGTACTGAACTAAAAGAATCCAGTCTTCACTGTCTCACTCCATTTCCACGCAATCTGTTTTGATAATATCTTCTCATAAACACTATGGTCTTCTAACTGGTCTCCTCCCATCAAATATAAAAAAATGTTTCTCAAGTTTTCCTCTTCAATTTCACAATCCTAATAATATTCATTGAAGAGAATAAAATGATCACAAAATTTTTTCCACCCTTATTTCCCCTTTCCGAGGCCCAATTATTCTCCTCACCTCCCCATTTTCAAACACCCTATATCTATGAGAGCTTTCAGAATTGCATGGTGACATGAAGATGGCTGCCTTGTGGGCTGCTGCACTGTCAGGTAGATACCGATCGATGTTTGAGAAGAAATACCGAAATATCACAAACATTACTCTCATACACGGTCACCTAATAAGCAGATTATAATAAATAGTTAAAATGTAGTGTTCAAAAAGAACACGTGATGTGCCATTTATGATCACTGCAACTATAATATTGGCACACGCATGACACTGATAATTCAAACAGTGGTGGAAACATGCTACAGTGAAATCCCCATTTAGTATTTTATTATGAAACAATGGATCTGATCATTAAAGTAATAAAAAAAGCTTTCTAGGTTACTACTACTGATGGGGATGCACAAATTATACTTTAAATTGACAAGCATTATGAGTACATGGGAATTCTACTACATATCATCCTAACTTCTTCATGACCATACTTGTATTCTTTCAATATGTGAAATATTCCATGGTTTTGGATGGACTAGTATCTCAGAATAACAAAGGTATCCCTGGCTTAATAATGGTTGGGAAGCAGGTTTAAAGCAGTTCAAAGTGCAGCAAGTTTGTAATCAACTAACTCAGTGTTAAGTGGATGCAGTCTTTTGTATAGAGTAATGCAATGATTGATTTGATTCACTGCAGATAGATCTCGCAGCATTGGAGCAACAAATTACAGAACAAAAAGCGAATGAAGAGGAGCAGCACAGGAAGGATGAATCATTTGAGGAACAATGTATTCGTGATGCTAAAATGGCACTTCTTTTTGAAAAGAAATTTGAAGAAGTAAGTAATACTTCTGATGTCACATTTACAATAAATTACTATTTATAGATATGATAGTGCTAGTAAAATGTTTTCATATTGTATGGACTTGCACCTGATGTGATCAAAGGTACAATTGCATTTCCTTCTATCCTAAAACCAATTCTTTAGTTTTTCTAACCATATTTCCACTCTCATTACTAAATGAACCCTTTACCTCTTGATCAAAACTGTGCTTTGTTTACTCCGCTAGTTACACAGTACTGAATGGTACAATGTCTGTGAATGATAAATTTGTATGTAGAAGAGTTGATTCAGGATTGGGCTTACGCTACTAACACTGCATTATTTCTAGGAGAAACGACGCATAAATGAAGATATTAATACATTTCGGGCCATTTACCAAAGACCCGAGAACAGGCTTGAATTTGATCTCTACGATCCAGATGGTCTTAAGAAAAGCCTTCCAGCCCGCTTATTGGATGACGATCCGCGTTGTGGACCGTCTTCTGCTCAAATGTACGTAACAGTTCAATTTGCTGATATCAATCAATATAAAACACAGACATTCCAACTGCATGTCCTTACAATAAATCACAGATACAAATATTGCTTTCCTACACTTTTGTGACTCCATTTACAAGTAATGCTCTACAATATTAGATGTACTTTGCTTTTAAGTACTTATCACATATAGGACTAATATCTCCTTAGGGCGAGTGTTACAAATGCTCCTTATGCCTCCACAGATGGTCGTTTCATGGTCTTTCAGTAGGACTCTACCAAAAGCATTTTTTCACCTTTGCAGAGGTTTGTAAAAAAGGGGACTCTTATCATGGGAAAATTTAAAATGACCTCTGTCTGATATTCCCAAAATGTTAATTTCTGAATACTTTGAAAGAAACCTTTTTAAAGATTGTATAAAATTTCTTAAAAAGATGTGGTAATCTTCCTAAATCTTCTGAAGAGTAGGAATGCATTCCTTTCCATAAAAATACATGTACTTACAGATTTGCTGGCGAGGATCTGGCGAATGAAGACCGACGGAAGGCCCAGCGTGACCAGTACAGATCATGGCTAGAACAGCAAATAACAGAACGGAGAGCTGCGGACAGTGATAGGAAAGCCACACAGAAGGCATATGACAACGCACTGTTAGCAAGAGATAGACGTGCTTCTGAGCTGGAGAGAATGGAGCAGGATTGCCGACGACGGCTCAGTGAAGCTAATCTCAGGTTTAACAAGGCACTGGTAGGTTTCTAAGCATACAAAATATAATACTTTTTAAGCTGTTTGAAGGAATAATATAAAGTTAAAAAAAGTAAAGTAGTCTATTAAAGAATAATATATGAAACACAACTGCAGGTTTGATAAAAATGGCACCACTCAACTAATTCCATGGAAAATAGTCCTTCTGGACAATCTAGCAGTAGGTTAAATTAGATACAGGTAAAAGGTAAAGTTGTCCCTGGTACTTATTAAGCACCACAACCCAAAGTTATATGGGAAAGTGGAGCTCAAGAACAGCTGTTTATGGAATGTGTAGGTTCATTACCATGCTCACAACAGCCTAACACTGATCCTCTCCTCAGGTGAATCATCCAGCTCAAACTTCCACACCTTATCTCTTTAAAATACATTTTACATCCCATCTTTTGACAAGTTTCCAAAGTGCCTCCTTTATTATAGATTCTCAAACTGGAATTAAGTAGCATTTATCACCTCTATTGCAAGCTACGTACCTCACACATCTTAATTCCTGACAACATCTGAAGAGTATGATAATTTTCTTTTCTTAAAACTCTTCCACACATATAAAAATTTACTGGAAACTTTGGAAATAATCACCATATCAAAGACAGAAAACTGAATATAAACAAAATTACAAACGTGATTTTTTACAAAAGATTCAAGTATTGATTGGCTGGCCTTTACTGCATCCTTTCACCGCAAGGATAAAAAAACACATGATCATAAAAACCTTTTCAGACCTACTGATTGCATTTTTCTAGTCAATCTAACAAAATACATGAGCACTCACAGCATATGTATTTCTCAGACTGCCTTAAAGTGAATCTGAAGAATTTCACATCAGGCTTACAGTCATCACCCCAGAATTTAATCAAATTTACAGGACATACACTCCCCTCTATCCCCAGTAATGTAAAATCTTAAGTGTCATTCCATGTAGTAATAAGCTCTTAAGACAGCAAGCTGCTTTGCCTCCACTTCCCCCAACATACCTTTATGGAATGGTGCATAGGCACAGGACAACGTAAAACAGTATTAACTTCATCACAGGTAAGGATCAATGCAGGTCTGGTTACAATACAGCCTTCACCTTTCTGAATGTCAGCATGAAGGCACAGATTACAAGTGGTTCAAATGTCTGAACAGCTCGTCACACTGGAACAAATAACAGCACAACACAGTCTCAAGCGAAATATCTAATATATAAATTATGTCTCTTCAGGAATACATAATTCTCTTTTACAGGCAGAAGAGCAGGCTTTTCAACGCAGACGTGATGAAGCAAAAGATATGGAAGACAAACAGGCTGAAATATACAATCATCTAACAGGAGACATGCTCACAGAAAATCCAGATGTAGCAAACAGCAGCTTTGGTCCTAACCGCAAAATACAATACCTCTATAAAGGGATGACTCCTGAAGAGCGTAACAGTGTTCGCAAAGAACAACTTCTGCAAATTGCAGAAAATAAGGTTACTTTCCTATTTGATATACTTCCACATACATTTATCACTGTAAATTGACGCTAAGTGAGAAACATATTATCTGAACTCCTAAAAGTAATCCTGGAAAACTAAGAAATAATTTATTTTGTTAATATACTTATTTTATTCTCAATACTAATGATGCAAAGCTTGAGTAAATCATTATAATCGTTCTTTCAGATATGAAGAACTTTTAATAAAAAATGTGTTTTGTGTGTACTTTAAATTTGACCTTGTTATAGCAGAACAGAAAATATTTAACAATATCATGTAAAAAAAACTTTCTTTGCCTGTTTATTATCAAGAACCCAATTATCCCCACACATTTAAAGTTATGGAAATAGAGATCACATTCCTCGAGTTCACTTCTCTTTAATCTTCCAAATAAACATACACATTTTTAGTGTATTGAACGATAAAGATTTAGAATATAACAAAAAACACCCACATATTTTTGTATCAGAACATTGGTCACTGATTTAAGACGGGGGGGGGGGGGGGGGGGTAGTATCTGCAAATATGGTAGTGGGTAACGTGAGATTGAAGGCACAAAAACTTATCACCCTAAGAAAAACAGAAATATTCAGGACCACGTAGAAATTCAATACTCTTTCTGCCAGTACTTGTGAAGTTGCCTTCCCTGACTCATTATAACTATAAACATAAAATTACAAACCACTTATTTTCATACAGGCCAAATATGCAGCAGAAGCACAACTAGAAGCAGAATGGCAAGAGTTGATAGGGGGAACAGATCGACACGCTGTTCTTAAGGACCGAGAGCTTAGGAGGAAGCAGAGGTAAGAAACAAGGTACAATAACAATAATGAAATTACAGTCTTTCATAATTAATATTTTATTCCACAAACAAATATGATGTGAAGTCTAATTTGTTCCAGAGAGCTGAATAAACAAATTTTGGAGCAGAACAAACAATTGTCCAAAGAACAGACAAGAAATCGGGAACGCGCGGAACATGTCATCTTCACAAATGTACCTACTGCAGCATATTATGACCAGTTTAACACCATAACCAGATAAAAACTAATTCAAAAACAGAAATTTAATATTAAGCATACCTGAAATTCATCTAAACACCTGAAAAATTGGTTTTATATTTGACACTTTCTTTAGCGGGTATCATATTCTGCCCTAAAAATTTTCTAACAAACTTTAACCTTACATAAAGGATACATTTGCATATAACACAATAAATTGTTTATATAAAGTTTGGCACATGTGGGGCAATTTGATATAAATTTATAAGGAAGCACTAGTTTTAAGTCATATCAACGGCAATGGGCTAGGTCAGGAGAGACATACCATATCCTAGAAGGTATATGTGCAGTTATACTGCAAATGTAAATCAAAGTAATGGATTAGCCCAACAATCCAGTATTACTGGTACTCTGTCCCTTTATGGATATGTTACTTAACATTGCATGATGAATTATTAGTATCATTCTGAAATTAGGCCTACATCATGAAGATTCTGAATAGAATCTGCGATAATTCGTGCCGTTTTCTTCAGATACCCTCCACTGGTTAGCATCACAATTGGAACTCTTCGTTCACGAGCCTTCATAAAAACTAGTTCATCCCTTCGTATTATACCCTATAAATAAGAAAAGACTATGCCACTGCTAAAATACATCAAATTTATACGCTTCAATATATTATACATTAACACTTCTACAAAACTTAATTTTTATGCAATGATGCAAATGGCATTTTTAATTTATAAATTTCACTATGATAACACAATCAGTGACACAAACAGCACTTCACCTGGGCTCATGACTACAAGGCACGGCACAAATTACTTGTAACAATTTTTTGTAAAATGGTACACACTGTTAAGCTAAAGGGAGAGAACCTAATTCCTTACAATTTTTATCACTTTACTTATGCATGGTGTACAGTCAGCTGGACAATAAAGATGCACTTGAGTTGTATAAGAATGTTACAGAGTATTGAGACATTGTTTGTTAATAAGTTGTATGCATTAATTAATTTCAATGTGGGTCATTAATTAAGGTAAGTTCCTGAAACAGAGATATCCCTATCAAAACTGAACATTAAAATCTATAATAAAAAATACTGAACCAGAAAATAAAATGAATAAAAGCACAAGATTGCTAAAACACGTAAAAATATGGATTTCTTAACAAGCAGTGACTGAGACTTGAATGCAGATGAAGGAATATAGTGTGTTACAAAGACAGAAAGAAATGATATATTAAGCAGACATAAGCAAGCCTGATAAAGCACATGAACAAACAGGATGTACCGAAGTCAAAGAACAGAGTTAAGAAAACAACACAACCACAAGTTGCGACCGTTGAAGACAATTAAGCAGCGTATTCTGATACAGCAGAAAGTAGACACTATAGTGGACAGTAGCAGAAGCACACTGCGGACCAACCTTGCTATTCAAAAACCATTTCTAGCATGCTAAGTATTTAATCATATCGCATGAACCATGTCAATCAAGGGACCCATTTCCAAACAGTAATGAAGAAGAGTGATATTAATACAAATTTAATGTAGCTAAAAATTATATAATTCCAGCTATACCATACTAGACAAAGCACATATACTTTCTATAGTGGAAGAAAAAATCCCCACAGTCAAAAAAAAGGTTATGAAATGTTTAAAAGGATTTGCATATTACTAGCTTCTCAAGAAGAACTCTGCTCCATGGTATTAGTTTCACTAGTCTGAAGTGCTTAATGACATTATTATCACATATGAAGCCATATGCATTTTCTCATGTCTATGATGAAGACAATATAATGTGAAGGAGAAAATGTTAACAGTAAATAATAATCAGAATTTCTTCAGCTCTTCTAGTCTAACTACTGGAATTTATATCTTGCTACAATAATAATCACTACAAGAAAACACATCAGCAAAAGAAATCACCAAACTTATTTTCATTTAAAATCCTGTGACTAAAAACGTTCAGACATATTCACAACAAGTAAACTTGTCCTGATGATTCCAGTGACTTGCCCTGAATGTTCATTCTCTAAGCACAAATGAAAAATGAAGTACCTTTAGTGTGTGATGATACAATATTGACTCAATTATTTCACACATCCACACAGTTTCCTTACCTGTGCAGAAATTGCCAGAAGTCCCAGACTGTCACCATCTAACACATCAGTTCCAGCATTGTACACTAGTATATCAGGATGAAACTCTCGCAAAGATTCTTCCAAATTCCTAACAAAATAAAATGCATACATATACAGTACTTCCTTACTCACATCACAGAACTGAACAATCAATTTGTAAGACAAAAATACATACAGCAAAAAAAGAAATTCTCTTAAAACCAAGTAAAGATTTTGGTCCAGAAGTAAACACACAAATACCTAAGCACATGTTCATGTCTTCTCTACATGGTGTCATAAGTCACGAGACCATATTCTGTAACTAAATTGTGTGTAAATATCACATCCAAGTGAAGAAATTTCAAACCATTACTTAAGCATATCTACTCTTAACTTTAGTTAATGCATTTGCATACTTCACTACACGTCTTTCATGTACTGAGCCATAATGAGAAATATTATGAAATTTGGTTTCAGAATTAAACATATTTTACGAGAGCATCAGTACATTCCTTCTTCAGTGAGAGAAATAACCACTTACTCTTCCACCTTATGTAGATATTCATTATCTTCAGTGAAGTGCCGGAGTTCAACGCAGCGTCTAATTGCAGCTTTGGCACATTTGTCTCGTGGATAAATTCCACAGTTATACATATCAAAGATATATACGTTGGAATGGTTTGTGAAGTCCCGTTCATAGCCATTCCCCTATATATAAAAAACAAGTAGTACAAATCAAGAATGTCACAGAGACATAACTTTCACGGGTCAAAGAAATGACGGGCAAATTCTCAAAAGTTCATCATGAATAATCAGGATTTCACAAAGGTCCTGTTAAGTTCAGGCACTGCTCACTACCGTACAGTTGGCGTAAAAGTAAACAAAAAAAAATTTATGTGGGGAATTTTTTGATTACCTGAGGAACAATTAGTCTTGAGAACTCTTTTCCATTAAATTAATTACTTGTACACACCTCTTTTATCACTTACCTGTAATAATAACTTTACTCTCTCACAGAACTGTAAATGTGTTATAGAGGGACGAGTACATTTCCTTGTCATCAATTATGCGTTGGAATTATAAACTAACCTGATGAGCATCCAGATCAACAATCATGGCAGATTTCACACGATGATGTTCATACTCAAACAGAAACTGTACAAGGAGAGTAATATCTGCATATGGACAGAAGCCTCCACCTTTGTCTCTGCTACAGTGATGAAACCCTCCCCCCAGGTTGATAGCCCATCCTCGTTCAAGAGCCAACTTCCCCGCCAGTATACTTCCTCCAGTTTGAAATCTATTTTTAAACACAATTTCAATCTTCCTTGTAATGTGCTTACATAGATCCACGGGCCCAAAAGTTAGTCAGACTGACTATATGATTTGGAATAAGTCATAAGTACAAAATATTTGTATATTTAATTCTTACTTCCTACCTCATTGGGCGTAAATAACTTGCTTGAACTAAAAAATTTGGCACCAACATAAGAGGTGGAATTTCTGCAATGAGGGCAACATTCCAACTCCACTGGAAAAAAAAGAGCTTAGGATGGTAACTAATTGCAACACTTAAAAATGTAGAAAATGTGCTCCTGAAAAAAAAAATTCATAAACAAAGATCCAAATGGTTAAACATCTACAAATATTTGTTCATGTAAAAATGTATACAGTTACATGAAATATTACGTTATCATTCTCAGGAGATCCCGTCTCAACCATATCTACGCCATCATCCATCATGTTGTCTTACTGACCACATAATTGCATTTCAGAACTCAAATAACATAAATGAGAAAGTGGTACATAACCTTCATGCACTATAAATTTAAAACAAGTGAGTGAGGAATTGGCTACATGTTTTCAAGCATCTCAACACTTCTTACCTTTAAACTTTTCAAGTAACGTGCAGTATGCACAAGAAGTAAATCCTGATGCTGAACTTCATTTGGCTTTATGACAGTATTTTCATTTACAAGATTTGCATCCTTCAGGTACTGTAAAATAAACAACTTAATATGGACAATATATAAATGAACAGCACACACTTAAGATGTCAACATATGTGTTGTGTGATAAGTGTGTGTAGAGACACCAATAAAAAAAACCAGCACAGTGAAATTTGTGCTTTCAAAGCAATAATGTAAAAAAAATGTTCCGACATAATAACCAAATTTCACTGTGAATGTACCATAACTGTGAAGTCACATGTAGTTTTACTTATTCTTGTTTATAACAATATTTTTTTCTGATAGGAAATTTATGCCTTATAACTCTGCTTCATTACGTTTTGGTGATATATGTACCATAAATAACATTTCTGCATCTGGTTAAAGAGTTCTAACCATAGAAGTGACATTTTCAAAATGAACACAGCAGTTTGTAAGTATACAACTAAAACGATGTTGAACAGAGGAGTATTCTTATGAACTTATGATGAAATCATTTTGAATCATATTTGAAATAAGGTGGAAGATACGGATTAAGACGATGTTTCCACTTTACATGGGTTGTCTGACAACCAAGCCTCTTTGTCTTCTCACAGTTCCCTCTCCTAAATTCCTTTCCAAGGCCTTTGTTCCCTGTGTGATATATTTCCCAACTTCTTGTTCCCATCTTTTATCAGTCTTCCTCCTGCGCCTTTTCCTTTTCTACCATACTTAAAACAAGTTTACACCACTTCAATATATTGTTAGTTTGTCATCCAAGGCATGTAATATCATATTCTCTCAAGTTCT
Source organism: Zootermopsis nevadensis (assembly GCF_977971745.1). NCBI lineage: Eukaryota > Metazoa > Arthropoda > Insecta > Blattodea > Termopsidae > Zootermopsis > Zootermopsis nevadensis. The sequence goes on along the minus strand of NW_028259154.1, from coordinate 26,788,313 downwards.
TTTATTTTCTATTCTGTCTTTCAGTCTCTCATTCCACAATACTTCCAAATGTCATCTCTATATTCAGAAATCTACTAGCACCTGCCTGTACACATATTTCATATGAAAACAAGTATTCTTGATACATAACCTCTCCCACTCATAAATAACATCAAGTAATAAATAATTACACAGAAAATAATTTTTAGCCTCTTTCGCTGACTGACAAAATGAGGAGGTATGGGTCTGTGCACTGATGACTTGATTGCACCTGCTAACCTGTGTCAGCAAACACGAGCATTTTTAATACATAACCTTCATCATAATTATACAACATACCTGAAAAATATGTCCCCACTTTGCTGCATCAAATGGATGGAGCTTCTCAATGCCACCGAAATGAACATTGTATTCTTCTCGATAAATTATTGGCAACTGGTGGGGCTCTGAACTTACATAAATCTGTGAAATATGGTGTTCCCTTAAAACAAAAAGTTAACTGATAAATATCTTTAGAACATTCATCAATATACACATACTAAATTACAAAAGGTTTACTGAGGAAATCTCCACAGTAAACTAGTAAACAAAGGCCTTAAAACAAACAAACTACAAAACATTATAAAACATACACATGTTTTATTAATGTTAAAGTCTGACAACTTAATCTTTACTATAATCAACACAAGATCAATTCAGAACCATTGTAGAGGAAAAAAATAAGGGCATGAAATGGTCCTAACCTTTTAAAAACGTTACATCATCCCCTAGGAAGAAAAACAGAAATCTGAAACTTTGAAGACTACAATGCATGTGATAGCATAATAAAACATCCATCACATCAGAACTTTCCACTTACATCACCAAGTATGTTGCATCAAGCTGTAATGTGTCTTACTTGAAACTTGGTGATACCCGATTGAAATCTTATCAGAGACAAGGGATATGCAGAGGTGTTTTGTGGTTTTTCTCAGTCCCTCTGGCCAAATGCCCCTGTAGTAACTTTAAACAGGGCATGACCACTTCATTCATATTCATGTCAACAAAATGTGAGTCTTCTCACACAATCTGACATTAAATAAGTATTGCTGTTGATACAGAATCATTAAATAACCTACTCTTTGTCCTCCTCCATCATGCTTCTTACTGCTAGTCGCAAATGCTAATGCATGCAAATGAATTTCTAATCTGTAAGATTTTCACACTTCAATGGCTACGATGCCATCCAACAGGCATGTAGAGAATGTACAAGTCTTATCCTGTTTATTTTCTCTTTCACAACAATTTAAATGCATGTGGATATGGATTTATGAATAAAACTTTTTTAGACTAGGAGAATCTGAAGTGCCATCATGTTCTGCATTTTAAATATGGGATCACATGACAACTCACAGTCCAGGCTACATAGGTATTGTAAACCACTACTGAACTACACTTATAAAAAGTACAACTTACCCAGTATTTGACACACGTTTCTTACACCACCCACCCATCAGCAGGCCAGAGGCAAAAAACTTGGTTTTTAACTCGACATCTGCCCAAATTCCTTAATTTAACACAGGTCACAGATGCAACTACAATTACTTGACAAGACTTCTGCAAGTAAGAAAACATTTTTTACAATATATAAAAAATTAGAATTCAGATGTAAACCAAAGTAATATATCTGTTTGGTAGGATTCGACGTTTTCATGGCGGTGTGTATCTGCCTCCATTATCATGACGATAGCGGAACCTAGTACCTTTAAAATATCGTAAACTTCTACTAGACCACACGGCGGTACAATGCAGCCATCTTCATAGTTCAATAATAAGACACACACATAATTCATTTACTTTTCTTAAACACAGTCTAATATGTTATTTACATAGATTCTGTAACATCAAATAGTAGTGATCTATGAAATGTTCCGTCTCGGCATTTGTTTGGAGGAACTGGAAAGAACCACAGAACATAATCAAGGTTACCTGCAAACAGAGAGACATAATCAAGCAAATTAGTAGGGCATAAAGTTCTAGATTTCCATTTAGAGGCATCTGGTTTGAACATTGCACAGAGTATTAGCTATCATGATAAGATTCCTATTCTCGTCAGTCTGTAGGTATGTTGTGACAGCATATTGAAATAGGTCATGACAGCCTCCTTCTATTCCATAGTTATTCACCTTTCTCTATTATCATTTCTTAGTTGATTCTTATTCTTCATTTTAATGTTATATTCTTGTAGCCAATATTTAGAATTTTTAATATCCTTACTGTATTAGTTATATATTCAATATCAGTGTAGGCTTTAGTTATTCTACTGAATAAATAAATGAATGATCAATTCTGGTAACTTTTTGACGTTGAAATCTGAATGTGTATGTGATAGAGAGTAAGCAGATTATGAAGCAAGGATTAATAAATTAAATATGACTTCAAAACCTACACTAATTGCGAATATATATAATTGTAACAACCACAGTCTTCATCATGCTTAAAACCCATACAGTTCAAAACATTTGGCCAATTTGTTAAGGGAGAAATTTGTCAAACATTTCTGTAATTCATGGGTCACGTTTTGTATTGGTCGTAGGCCCAACCTCTTATATATGGGCTCAAGTACTCCAGCTCATGTTTCCACCTTCCTTCTGCTAAAATTTTAGCTTTCGGTATTTCCGAAAATGTGCTACTTAATATGTAAAATATGTCATAAAATATCCATACATTTTGTACAATAGGGCTATTTACACGCACTAAATACAGGCGTAACCACTAGCCTCATATTTGCATTCATAAAAAATATATTTCTGTATATATTAATCTCTCAGTTTGAAATGATGACACACACGGTTATTTTTTTAGATTATTATTATCTATCAAAAATGTAAAACAGACCACACTGACAGTAGCCTTTCTTTGTGGCCTCGCCCTGTACCATTTAATATGTAGTTCCAGATGAACTGTTAGAGCCAAGTGGTAGGAACGTATTAGGATATATTTACTCGTTCCTATAACTTAACATATGTTTCTAGTGTAAGAAATCTAATATAAATATGTAGAATTTTTAAAGTATTATAGAAGATGCCTAGAAGTTTTGATGTTTCGTTTTCTCCGAAGAGAGGTTATGTATCTACGATAGGCCTAATTATAGTATTCGATGAATGATGTTTACGGTACATTTATGTGGATTTATGGTGCTTCAAAAATTGTTCTAGGTATATTTGATTTGATTTTATATAGTGATAATTACGAGGGGAATATATGATAGGCGTCAGTAATAATATTGAATGTTTGTGAAGTTACTGACACAATAAGAAGGAATAAAATGTGCTGACCACGTATATTTGGCATTGAGTTTAAGGTTTATTTACAGGTATTAGATCTAATATAAACAATTGTTGTCTGTCCACATCTCATTTACACTGGCTGCTTGTGTATAGTTTATATGTAACAATAATATGGTATTGTAGTGCCAAGGTTAAGTACATTATTGGTCTTTCAGTTCATTGCTAAGGTTCCCATTCCAATGATTTGTGTACAGAAAGTAATGTGTATCTTTCATTACAGCAGATGAAATGAAGCCCTCATTTGTTTCTTAATGGAGGCTAAGAATCTAATCATCAGCAAGGAAGCCCCTTCAGCTTCAAATGCATTTCAATATGCAAAATCTGAGTAAGATACCTGTACATTTGGAATTTGAGCTGTATCATATGCCTGAACAAGACTGTATGTTTTTTGTTATGGTCCAGAATGTAATCAGATTGTAGTCTTTGCACTGTGTAATCTTGTAGGTGACTATCATAATTGTAAAGGAATCTGTTGTCTTCATGATAAGGATCAAAGTGAATGTTGGTAACCACCAAATAGTTGTTATAACCCAGAAGACCATGAATTCTAATTATTGTGAAAATCTTATATCTGAATATACTGTAAAACATTAACTCTTTATGATTTCAATGGGTGAAGTGCTGGGTCTTTGTTTACTGAATAATGTTTCTACATTTATTACAGCTTTTTAATGTAACATTAGCAATGGTTTAATGTTGTAACATTGCATCATTTTGTTGTGTACAACAATATTAAAAATTTGATCCTTATGTAAATAATCCTTCACTTAATTTTTAAAATGTTCTAATGTAATATTCTTTGTTTTTATAACAGTTTGTTGCCCCCATTATTACTTGAATATGAGACATTTGTTGCTGCTCTACAAGACCAAGTTGATTTTTATAAGGTAAGATTCGTTAAATATGTTGGCATTCTACATTAACATCACACCCTATCCAGACCAGCTGTGGGCTTACCTTGCCTCCTGCATTTCCCTGGTGCTGAAGTGTGAAGCCAACCTCCCAGCTCAGTAAATGCAGGGTTAAGAATATATGAATCTTTACTTCGACACCCTCAAGTAGTTAGTACATAATTACCAGTTTCTATGCAAATAATGGTGTGTAATTTGAGTATGTTATGAGTTTTGAATCCATCTCCCATATGGGCTAATATTTTGAGGTTATGATTGAAATGTTAAATTTTGTAACATCACAAATATTCAATTCAATTCTTTATTATTATATTCTTCATAATGTTAAGATATATATATATACATATATTTGTTGAATATAGATACAAATGTGTTTTATCATGTAGTTATTTATAATATAATTAAGAAGCCGATAATTACTTGGATTCTATGGCTTAAGTGTATTTTTTCTGAATGCTTGAAAAATTTGTAATGCAGGATATCTGCAGTAGTTAATATAGGCTAATAAAACCTATATAATGTAAAAATTAATTTTCTGCTTGCCACATATTGATAGGTTAGATAATTCAAGGACAAGTTGGAAAGGACCTGTAGTTTATGGGGAAGTATGCTAGAAAGTGGCAACTTGGAGGACAAAGCAGGTGTTGAATGTTATAAAAGTAGACAGTGAGGTTGTGAACTGGCTCTGGATATTATTTAGTTTCATGGCTGTGTTAATGATGTTCAAATTGATGGTTATTATTATGAGTTATGAAGACATTTTATTGAAAAGCTTTTACTCTAACACTTCTACAAACATTAATTTAGTACTACACCAAGTTATCAACTAGACTCATTTTAAACATGTGGCTGCTTTACCCCTGCCCATGAAATGATGCAAGTAAAAAGACTGGAAGCCACTAGTCCATGGTAATGATTTATAGTACTCATATACTTCTTGTGTTTGAATACCTCCAGACAGAGCATACTACACTGCGCAAAGACCTACTGGAACTTGTTACTGAGAACAGATGTTTATCAGACAAATTGAAAGATGTAATGAGTACCAAGATCACAGCAGAGTCTACTGTATCACCATATCACAAGAAAAAATCTGACATGTTAAGTAATCTTCAACAGCAACTCTGCTTGACAGCTCATGTATGTAGCAACACACATGATAAAGGGGAGTCTTTGTTTTTCATTTATTCCCCCCCCCCCTTTCTGTTATTTCTTATACACAAAATTAATTATATGTATTGAGCATATATGTTTGTTGTAATTTTAACAGCAGGAAGAGGGTTAATGTATATTTAACTTAATAAACACATTTTATTATGTTCATGAACTGGATGACATGGTCTGAAAATATCATGTTATATTTCCAGTATAAAACTTTATCACAATCTGAGATTTCTGGTTTTCATGGTGGTGAGGGTGATTATCTTTTGGGGTTCGGTGCTGTGTTAACTCATCAGTAATGTCAGTGTTATGGAGAAACATGCTGTCTCTAGCTTCAGGGCTGAATTGCAATCTGCTTATGGACGGCAACACTGATACAAATGACACTGCATCCCATAAAACCATCTACTTATACTGCATACAAGAATGTGTCAGTAAAGTCTCTTCTGTTTTTGATAATCATGTTCGAAGGAAAAGGACTCGGCTGTGGAAATGTGGCACATGGCATTACGGGAAGTAGAAAATCTAGAGGAGGGTCTTAAATCTTACCAGGACAACAGGCATGTGGATTTAGCTCAGAAAAAGATAGAGGATGTAAGTTTGGTTCTGTGACTAATTTTATAGTTTAAGTTTTAATACATATGAACTCAGTTTGCTGGTATGTTGAATAATTAGTGCAAAAATAGTAAGTTCTTAAGTTTTCACTGTACAGATGAAGCAGGATTTCTCAAATGCCATAACAATGTTGGAGTTTAAACTTGCAACAGCAAGAAGTAGTCTGGCAAAAGAGAAGGAAACACAAGAAGAAATACAGAAACGACTGGATGAGAGTCTACAGGAAAATTCAACTCTAACGTTAACTTTGAAGTCCAGACAGCAGGAGCTAGAACAGGCATTGCAAGGTAATAAATACACCATATTATCCTAGGTCATAATCATTACCATCATTCAAACATGTTCCCACTGTCAAAGTTCATTATTTTTCAAAGGAGTTTCAACACTCATCCTTGGTCGTGGATTATCCTCAAACAGCTTGAACTTTATTCTTGGTATTTAACTTATCCAAACGAATTTACATACCATAATTTGGGGACCAATGACATAGACTGTATGCCGTTACGCTGTGTAGAATTGTAACATACATTCATGAACTGCACTTTACTTACAATGATTCAGTAAGATCTTTTTAAAATCTATAATAATTTACCTTGTTGTAATTTATTATTACCATGAGTAAATACAAAAGTTGCAGTTGAAGGAGGTATTCATTGTGATTTATTTCTTGTTCAGGACAGTGTGCAACTGCAATAAAACTGCAAGAAATAGAGAAGAAGGCAGTGGAATTTCAGGAACAAGTGGAGAGTATTAAGAAATCAGAGACTGATTTGGAATTAGCTTTGGCACGCTGTCATGAACAGAGAGCTGAGCTACTTCAAAAAAACTTGGATGCTCGTGAGAAAGTCAGTGAATCACTGCACTTAGTAGAGTGTGCAGTGGCGGAGAAAAATGCCGCACTATTTAGTGAAGCTCAGACTAAAGGTAAGACCATATAATATAGGATTAAAATGTCAATGATCAGTACACAATTTTCTTTTCTATTCAGGATTGTAACAATTATTTTATTACATTTCAGAAAAGTAAGAAGAAAACAAACAATTCACACTTGTAAAGAACCATATACACTGTTTAGAGTAATTGTTAAAATTATTTAGCCTTTAACATGATCCTAACATCAAAATCCAAAACTAAAAATTGCCTGACTACATTTTTCTGTGATGGTTGATTTATATGTAATTTCCACACATATTTGTATTTAAATACCAGTTAGCTGATTTTGTTACCAAAAGGTTGCTTTTGCAGAGTATGAAAGCATAAAGATTTTTCTGTTTGAAAATTTAATACTTTTACAGATGAAAATGTTCAGCTTCAGAAGATGATGGCAAGCATTGTTGACGAAGCAGGTGCAAGAGTGAAAGAAGAAGTTGAATATATAAAACAGCAATATAATAAAAAGCTTGAAGTTTTGTTACATGACATGAAAAAGTTAGATGATGTACGTATAATCAATAACATTGACCATCCACAATTATTTTTTTAACTCCCAGTGTTGAATCATGAACGTCTCACGATGTCATTGCATTTATATTCTCTTGGTTATAATGGGAGAGCTTAGTGTCATAGATGAAGGAAGGTTTAATGCATATCTCCACCCCCCCAATTCATCAGATTCCCAATAACAGATTGTAGAATATGAGCAGCTCAGAAATCAGCTTTATCCCTGGCTGCCTTATCCCAGGAAAAAGCCCCAATACCTACTGGATATTCTGAAAATATTCAACACTGTGACACTCCTAAATCCACGAAAGTCAAAGTTAAGTTTGTATAAAAAGAAGTTATAAACAAAACTTAAAAGAGACCTGTAGACAGCGTATGTGTCTATGACCAGTCAGAAAGGATTTAATGCTTCAGGTAGAGTCCAATGCCTGTTTTATATAAACATTTTTGTTGATAGGAGAATAATGAAAACAAGAAAATATTACAGAAAGAGATACAAGAAAAGCATGCACTGGAAAGAGAACTGGAAAAGATGCAGGTGGAATCACCACTTGCAACAAGCATATTGGAGAAGAAATTGGCTATGGCCTATGATGAGTTGTCAGGCCTTAAACGTCGCAACCTGCAGCTGGGTATTGAAAAAGAAAACTTGCATTCTGAAATAGAGAGAATGCAGGAGAGGTGAGATGCTGACGACATTGATTATACTAATAAGACTGGTTAAATGCAATGCATGTCAGAGCACACACAATTTCCATATGTATTCTTTGTGCCTTGGAATTCTGAATACTCCTAGCTGTTCCAAGTACTTCTGGTGAAAATATAAACATCTTATTCAATAACAGAAAATTGGAGCACACTGCAACCAAATATTTTAGTTTCCACAATTATTATTATTAAAAAGCATGCTGTACTGTTCATTTGTTTACCAAAAACATGAAAGTATGTGTCTGTGATGTTAATCTTTATAATTGAAATGACCCTACAAATTTTTGTGAGGACCTCCCTCTAATATGAAATATAATCAGAATCTGTCCAATCTGTTATTTCAGTTTAAACATAAGGACATAGAGATGTATACACAGACGTGGCATTCCCTGTTTTTGCACGTCTTACAAAGCATACATAATTGTACTCTACAGATTACGACACAAGACAGGATATGCTTACATTGCAGTACAATGCTCAATTTCAGCCATGCACTAGACACTCGAAAGATGAATATAGAATGTCACCTCATGGAAGAACAGATATTAGGCCTACAAGCACGGCTGGAAGCAGAAAATCATGCTAAGAGTAAGACAGGTGGACATGTAGAAAAACTGGTAGAACGAGCCCATTTCTTGGAACAAGAACTTGAACGACGACAGGGGCTACCGTAAGTGATGAATTAACTTTTTATATTGTATATAAAGGTAAATAAAAGGAAAATCTCAATAAAACCTTCTGCAGGTGAGAGTTCAGGTTATCACAGTGACAAATATAAACGGCTTGTCTTCTGGAATGTAGCACCATGTAGTCTGATAGATAATGAGTGAAATTTCAGCTTATGTACTGTCTGTCAGTATCTACAAGTGTGTAACATCCCAGAAGGCAGCCACCTCAAAAACCTTCTGTACCTTCCACGATGTTTTAGCGTGATTGTCATTTTCAGAGACTGGCAGCAACAGCAGTACGGTCAGGAGCACGAGAAACAGATACAAGAAATTCAGAAGCAAAGCAGTGCAACAGCTAGCGAACTTGAACATCATCTTGAGAGACAGCAATTAATGAAAACCAAGTAATTAAATTTGACTTCACTGGCTGGTATTCAGACCATGGGAGACAGGAGCATGACATGAAGTAGTAATAAATAAGTCAGGACTGTATATTTATAATAGTAATTAGTCATTATCAATTATTTAGAGGAAAGTGACATCTTACAACTGCAGTACACCTCAAAATTTGTGTAAAGAACAAATTATCAAGTGCAATTACTGAACTCTGCCATACATTTTAATGTTTTATGGTGGAAAATAAATTATTTAGTGTCTCCTTATTAACCAAATGAAATAAGGTACACATATAACTAAAGAGGAAAGTGCCTTGTCAAGCTCATGCTGTTTCAGGTATCACAAGGAAATAAAGACCATGACTGAGAAGTTTCAAATGCGGTTACAAGAACTTCATTCCGAGTCAAATGCCCTCAGAAAGGAGAACAAAGTCTTGAAAAGTCACCTACGAACACTCCAACAAGAAGCAGCTGCTCATAAATCATCAGTGAATATGTAAATTATTACCAATATTTAAGAACACTCAGTAATTTGCATTACTATTTATTTTTGTACATTTATATTTCATTAATTCTCAGAAAATATGTTTATCTTTGATGCTGGCACATTTATTACTCTGGAGGTATGACCTCACTTGATACCCATGCACTGCTGAATGAAGGGTATGGAGTCATATGAAAGGTAATGTTTAGCAAAATATGTAAAACATGTCATTTTAAGGGAACATTGCCTCCTAAATGCAGGCCAACTTGAAGTTTTATTTTATATACTTAAAATTATATTAAATGTTTTTTTATGTGGTAGCTTCAAAAGTTCTGGGTCAGACAAGAAAACAGCCATCATAACAGGTAGGACGAAGCTGGCTGAAGGGATGTCACCTCATGGATGCAGCAGGAGTTCGAGTGAGACTATGTAGTAGTACGTCATACATGGTGGAGTCCAGAGATGTTTAACTACTGAAAGCCAATATTTTGAAGGCAACTCTGCGTAAGGGCTTCTTAAAGTGGTCAGATCTGAGACATGATTCCTGTCCCTGAACATTTGATGGTACCACATAAAATGGATGAGACCAAATTATGACATCTGTTGACTTCATGTGTTTGAAACAATATTACATTCAACAATAATGTACAGACATTTTATGACAATACTTTTGTAATTTTTACATACTTTTCATGAAACTGCAAAATAAAATTTATATATATATATTTATTTATTTATTATCAAGAGTGGAAATCTCAAGCAACTTTCTCTTGGAAGTTATGAACAGTAAAAGCTACACACTCATTATCTCTCATACTCAGCCATCAGCAACTGACCCAAACACCACATAAAAGAAAAGTTTAAGAATGTGGGTTTGACCAAGTACTTAGCACAGCTGATGCTCAGTGACCTCCAAAAGTAACAGGACAAGATTACACACCAATTACAGAAATATAACATTTACACTGCTTTCCTTATTTTATAAGGGCAGATACATTTCACACTATGCATCATAGCTAATGATTCTTTAATAAAATGACACGTTCATAAACATTTCAAATTAACACATTGCTGATTGAAGCAACCAGAACACAGAAAATTATATAGTTCACTGCCTTCAATACCAAACTGATGACCATTTAATATGAGGATGGCAATAATAAATGCAGTCTTCAATACTGTGTGAAGCCAAAGTTCTGTGAACTGATGCATGATATCCAATATCATTTTTACAGTACATGATCAGACTCTGAATATGTTCCTTCAGGTTTCCTTATGTATGGATACAGCAACACAGACAGTAGGAGTGCACTTCGTTGGCTACCTCTTCTATATTTCTATTTTATTTACTTATGCATCATAAATACAAAGAATAAGATTCTGTATACTGCGAACAAAGTTATAATACAAATACCTGCTACAATATTTACCTGCATTGTTTCACTGGTATAATCACAGACTATGAATGTAGAATAAGTGAAACTTTCAGAATATTTTGTATTTTATGAGGCACTAATGCATGCAGCAAATAAACTTGGAAACCAGTACAAATCTTCTCCTGGATTCTGGTTATCAATCCATGCAAGACCCTCCTTAACCATATGATCTAGTGCCTTTCGGGCACGTTCACTTTCCCACCTTAGTTGTTCACGAAGCTGAGATACTGACACATGAGCCGTATCACTACTAGCTGCTTGTTGCAACACTGCTGTGTGATCCATACTCAGTTCACCTGGCACTGACTGTACCAAGTATTGACCTTTACCTACTGGTAAAACAGAAAAACCACTACCAAATATCCTGAGTTTCTGTGCTGCACGTAATAGGTCATCTATAGATATTTCTTGGTGTTGTTTATTTCTGCCTCTGGCTTGTACTAATCTTTGCCTTAATTCATCTAGACTAATAAGTCCACCATTCTTATAATTTGTAGCAAGGCAAACCTCAACAATCTGTACACTCAGTTCATAATAATAATCACCTATCCCAAGAACTGACCAAAATCCCTTTCCAGAAGCCAAGGGATCAACACCTATAGCTGCACACATTTCTTGAAACTGTCGTCTAAACTGGGAATTTTTCCGAATTTCTTTTTTATGTTTGGATGCAAATTCTTCTAAATTAACTCGAAAAACTTCTAGTTGTTTAGACATTTGTTCCAACTGACTTTCTTGAAGTTCAGTGCCTTTATCTCTATATTTCTCTTGTTCCAGCTTCTGCTTTTGTATCGCCCCCACTCCTGCTCTGCGTCTCATTTTGTAGGTGCAAACTCTTTCGTGGCTTAACCTATGATAATACCTTCAATTGCCACATAATTATTAAACGTAAGGAAGCTGTTCCAATGGTAACAGCAACAAAATAAAGATCGTAATGAAACAAATTATGCACTTCTCACATAACCCTTAACACAATCACATCGCCATTTTATACCACAGGTGTGAACGTAAAATGAACTGAACAACGGAATTATGTAACATACATCATCACAGATCAAAAAGGAAGTAGCGTTATCACAGATAACATCGATAATTCAAAATATAATTAAGCATATTGTATCTAAATACCAAATTTATTTAAAATATTTGAAGGAATGACGATTATAGACACACACTATCTGAATAACTATGCACATGTTTGATAATGTGTGACATGTTGTAAGTCAGTATGCTAAAGTACTGATGGTATTGTTCTATTTGTCGGATGATAGGACAAGTTTCCGCACTTTTATCACGCAATAGGCAGCAAAAAACCCAGAACACAATCATCTACCCCAACCCCTCAATTAGGAATGGTGCAGACAAAGCCCCTTCTTTCAAATTTTTGATAAATACGTATATTTATCTATGGTCTGTGACTATGTATGTCGAATGTTGTCATCTGGGATGTAAACAGCAAAATGGAAGATGGGTTTTGGAATTGCGGTTATAAACAAATAGGATGGCATTAATTGTACTGGTGTCCCACTAGTTTAACATAACTTAATTCAAAAGATATGCGATAATGTATGAACATTCTAAATTTCGTTTCCAATCAAACATGAAACCTAATAAGAATCCTGTTGTGTTCTTGGATATCAATATTGGATCAAGAAAAGGTTAGAGTTGTCACTGGTTATGAACATTATCGTTTCAGTTTAAGAAGTTTATGGAAACTGAAGCATACAATTTGTTCTCAGAAAAACAACCTATAAGCTACAAGCGAAATTTACTCATTTTTTCATATTAATAAGAATTTGCATTTAAGAAATTTGTAATTACAAATATCTTGCTAATAACATTGGAATGAACTACATTTCTGCTTTAATACTGGTAAATGATTGTCTCTGAGATTCTGTCCTGGAAGATTTTATTCCATATGAAATTTTCCAGACCTCATGTGTGTTTGAATAATAAGGTTTCTGAAGTTTTAAAATTTTATACATTTTTAGCCATATTACTAAAAGTTTATCAATAGCTCTGAAACAAAATCATTATATTTTCCTTTGACAGCAGGACGAGTTGTTTTAGAATTATTCAAGGATGTTGTTCCAAAAACAGCAGAAAACTTTCGAGCACTTTGCACAGGAGAAAAGGGGAGTGGAGTTTCTGGGAAACCACTGCATTACAAAGGAAGCATATTCCATAAAGCAGTATCAGAATTCATGATACAAGGAGGAGACATTACGATGTTTGATGGAACAGGTGGAGAAAGCATATATGGATTAACATTTAAAGATGAAAATTTTAAATTGAAGGTAATTGTGTTTTGCTTTTTTGTTGGAATATATTATCATGTGACAGTGGACTGAAAGTAAATCAGAAGGGCCCAGAAATACTACTTTATAAAGTTACAGAGGTTAATGCATTGTATTTAGAATCTTGGTATAGTCAGCATGATCTATAAAACAATGGTTATAATTATGTGTTCTGAAGTTAAAGTGAGGCCTCTGTACCCAATGCAGGAAGCAGGAAGTGATTACTCTATACCTCTGATCCATTTGTCAGTTTGCTAATATTGTTTTAACAGGCTGGTCTGTTTTTATTTTCTCAGTTGGTTAACTTACAGTTATGTTTTGTATTTCAGCATCATTCGGCTGGCATGCTGAGCATGGCAAAGGCTGGTTCTGACTGCAGCAGCTCACAGTTCTTCATTACCACAATCCCTTGTGACCACCTAGATGGTGTCAATGTTGTATTTGGTGAAGTGAGAAAAGGATTGGGTGTAGTGGAAGAAGTGAGCAGGGTCGGCACTCATGAGGACCGTCCATTTGCGGTAGTATAATTTGTACATGTATGCCTTTCCACAAACTTTGGTTCTATTTTAGATATAAAATTTATGAACTCAGTTTGAGTGTTTTATAATTTTCTTCAGTGAAATTTGAACATACACGCTAACTGGTGGTCATATTTTGTTACTGAAGAGCTACACAGTGGATCACACCCACAAGGGATAGCAAACTAGATCATACTTTGTATCTTTGAGAACATCAGAAGGTTTTGTTATCTTTTTTCCTTTCTTTTACAGAACCCATATTTAATTTTAACCAAACATAAATTATAACCAAGTATCCCTGAATTCCTGGTCAGTTATTATAATTTTCTTTAAATTAAATAAATATGAAAGAAATGGGTGGTTGAGTGTGAACAGGATTCATCTGGCTCACGATAGGATTCAGTGATGCACGCGTATGAAATCAGTAATTACTGTCCCTTAAGCAAAGAAAGCAAGAGTATGAGATCAGCACGTTTTATTTTAATGTAATTTACAACCATCATGAATAACAGTGTGGCAGAGGTTTGAACTTGGTAATATATCTTAGAAAAATATGCAACTTCTGTTAAGGTAAATTTGTCCATAGAATTTAAAGCAATATGGCAGATAAGATTTTTTTCCTTTCAGTTTGACAGTGATAACTAATGAACTATTGGAGCAAGGTATGTGAAATTTGGTTTGGAGGTAGATTATAAACATGCTTGGAAGAGATATTGTTTGCTATGTTGCATATCTTGCTAGATATGTTAGACTAGAAATCCTTGCAGTAGAAAAGTGTGATTTATGGATTCTACCCAGAACTTCATGTCTCACCATACACCTACTTCTGTCAGTCTCTTATTCACGGTTATTATTTCATATTTCTGTTTTATTATAGTTTGGAATAGAATTAATTTAAATACACTATGTGTGTAACGGATTTTGTCATGTTTTACTTGATGCTGTGGTTTAATGAGGGGTGAGTAATATAGTAATTTTAAATTCATTGTGTGACAGAAATGTTGGATTGAAGATTGTGGGGAGCTGGGCCATAATGAAGAGGAATGGGGTATAGGAGAAGCTGACGGTACTGCAGATGTTTATCCTTCTTACCCAACTGATTGGAATGCCAGCAGCCAACAACTTGAGGTAACTGGAAACCTTAATTCAGAATGAATTAAGGTTTCCTTTGCATGCTGTTTATGTTCAACTTTTTCCCCTCTCCTCCAAAATGTTGTGGCTGAGTGGTTAGCGCTAATGGATCATATTTGAACGCTGTTAGGTTCAAATCTTGGCCAGCTATTCTGACCGAGGTTTCCAGTGGTTTTCCTCAGCCCTTTCATGTTGATTCCAGTGTAGCACCTTAAATGAGGCCACAGCTGCTTCATTCCATATCGTTTCAGACTCATAGTTTTATTAATTATTGTATAATGTGATGCTAATAGTCTGAGCTACTTACAACATCGTTAAACAACTAACTAACTAGATGGCTTAGGGTACCCGAAGGTTCATCACCGATTTCACCAAAGCCCTCCACCAGTCCCTGTCCTAGGCCAGCAAAATCCAGTTGTCTTCAACAACTATCTCCCATAGATCCTGCCTGATATTATCCTCCCATCAACATCTAGGTCTCCCTAGTGGTCTCCTCCCTTCAGGCTTCCTGACCAATACCCGGTGCACACCTCTTGCCCCATTCATGTATGACACTTGCCCTGCCCATCTCATTCTTCTTGAAACATTGTTAAATAAACCATGAATAAATTAAGTTATATTTTTATTCATAACATAATTTTATGTTTATTTTCAGATTGATTCTCTTGAAACTGTCATAACAAAAATAAAGAATTCAGGAAATTATTTCTTCAAGGTCAAGGAATTTGTATGTGCTGGTTGCAAATATCAGAAAGCATTACGTTACATAGAATGGTGAGGAATTCATAGTATTTTAGCTTGGGATTTTTGATTTTGATATTTTGTGTGTAATCCTATAGGAGCAAGGTGAGCAATGTTTGTAACGACTCATGACCATTTATTTGCATCTTGAGCACGTGAATAAAATAGTGCTGTATTGTTTTTATAGCCTTATACCCATCTCTTCAGAGCCCACTCCTACAAGAATTCATGTGAAGTCAAAGTACATTTATTTTACTGTTCTCAAGGTCTCGGTCAAAACTGAAAGAGATTCAGAATGATCCAAAGCAAAAGAATTTTGTGGATGCAGAGTTGATTTGCCTCTTGAACTCTGCGGCTGTTTCTTTGAAAAGGAAGCTGTTCAGGGAGGCTTTAGAGAGCTGTGATCTGGTGAGGGAACGCTAATAAGTAGTGATGTGTATGTAGAAAAAGAGTTGTGTTTATATCTTACTTTCTTATGCTTTGTACTTAATTTTCAGGCTCTTAAAATTGACAGTAAATGTGTGAAGGCCTTGTATAGAAGAGCACAGGCAAAGCAAGGGTTGTATGAATATGAGGCTGCTCTGAAAGACCTAAGAAAGGCATATTGTTTGTCCAGAAATGATAAAATGATACACAGAGAAATCTGTTCTTTGAGGAAATTAATGATGGATTATCTGACAATGGAAAAGATTAGGTGTGAGAAAATGTTCAAATAATGTCAGAATAAGCATCTGAAAGAGATGTCATGTGGCAGGAATGAAGAACAAGGTAAGAAATTGAAGAGGAGTTGTGTGAAGTAAAATAGGTGGAGAGGCTAAGTTGCCAGATGACCCATTAGTATTGGAAATATCGTAGGTGGAAGAAAAAGAAGGGAATTTATCCACTAGGGGTCAGCCCAACTTGGGAGGAGCATCTTACTCTTCTGCCTGAGTCTACACTCACAAAGAGACTCTGTATTCCTTCTTGTGAAAGTTTGTATATGCTATTGGTAGAATTTGCCTTAAAATGAACACTGAACTCTGACAGAACTGTAATGTGTTTATAATTGTCATTAGTCCTGTGACAAGAGTGTAGTAAAGTATTTTGTTTAAGAAGAACATCTGAAGAAACAAGGAAATGTTGAAAGTGAAATCAGAATATCAGAGTGATCCACCAAGAACTGTTGATTGCTTGCAGTAGGAAAGACAGATTATCAGAATGAATGCTGTTCTCTTCCCTTCTCTCAGTGTAATTTTCTTTGGAATAAAATTGAGGGAGCACAAGCAGTTAATTTATATGTTATTATAAAGTTGCATATAACTTTCCTGTATAAATGTACATGTAAAATTAAAATTATATTCTTTCGATCAGAATTTGCTATCACGTTACACCCATTCATTATTATGTATAGTGTTCCTAAATTCTTTCTCCAATTTTTAACGTTAACATGCAAACAAGACTCTATTTAGAGGATACATTACTTTATTGTGTTCACTATATACCAAAGTTTAATTACCAATATTTGAACACATATTGTTTGAAATATGTTCAAATTATACTCAGTTTATTGCTGTATTCAAGTAAGCATTCCATTGTTTAAGTTAAATATGTTGGTTAACGATAAAAAGGTTTCATTTGAGCTCCATCTAAAAAATTAGTGAAACATAACCCTATATGAGTACATTGAATAGTGATAAACCTAGTTGGTTTGGAAATATCTTCTACTTGGGATTGTTTACTAGAAACTCACAAGTTTATATATGCCCACCAAGAAAAGGAACTGTATACAAAGCACCCCATAGTCGATAAAAATCTTTAATATATATGCATATTTATTGTTTATATTGGCTGTTCTGTTGGCCATGAAAAACTGATTTTGTTTCCATGGAAACGGTGAAGTGAAACAATACACAATCTAGTTTGACGTAAGTATGACGATTGATGAGAAAACTGTTTAAAACAAATATGAAAGAATGTTATAAATAACAATTATTATTTTGGTAAATATGTTTGAACTGAATATCTGTTTCAAATATTTTAACCTCTCAATATACTCTGACAGATATCAGCTGTTTAGTGCGTGTTTGTTCCTGCCATTGTTATAGTGTTGAATATATTTAAATTTGTTTGTTTTACACAATGCAGGATGCTACATAACATATTAACCCAATGAATTAGAAAATACAAAGGTGCAAATAAATGAAGTCACCTGAAGCTATGGCAAGTGGGAGAGGAGTGATCAACCTAAGGTTCAATCAAGATCAAGGTTTGTTACATGGTCGAAATGTTAAGACATTGCAACTTATGTTTGTATTTGGTAATAAAATCATTCCAGGATGATTAAGTTTTTTAATTATCGTGAGTGATTGCTTCAGACCTAGATAATTGTGAATTACTGCGTTGATTTGTGTTTTGTATCAAGTAATTATAGCAACTAAACGTGTAGCACTTGTAAATTTCACTTTTAACGTTATTGACCTTGGTTTCAGGGTTAAGAGAAAGGTATTTTAATATAATCTGTACGAATGAGAGCTGACATCATCCATTATTATTCATTGAATTTTGTTTATTGATTACAGAAGTTTTTAATCAGTACCATAATAAATTGTGATAATAGTTATATACAAAACATTAAAATGGCTGTACTATAACTACCACAAGTTACACATTTGGTGAAACAAGAGTTTAAATAGTGATTTATTAATGTTATTTTGTTGAAAAAATTATGCAGGTCTCATTTTTCATGTGCAGGTGAGGTCCAAAGCCATACTAGTTATTTTGTGGGTATTATATTAAAATTTCTAAACTTACTGAACATGAAAGGTGACATTTATTGACAGGATTATTTTTGTGCATTTTATATCAATTTAAGAATCAAATGTGTCAAGTAGGTTTGTGTGATGCGTTTATTATCTGTTGTGGAATAAAATTTCACACTCTTCCTCGTACATTTTACAAATTTTTTGATCATAAAGCAAATCTTTATTTTAGGTAGCTACTATTATGTTTATAACCCTATCAGTTATGGAATTACATGTCTCCCAAGTGGGTTCTAGGTGAATGAGAATTATGAACTTGAATTTAAATTGCTTTTCAGCTCTAGGTAGATGCTCCAGATCACTGGAAAAGCCAAGGAGAATGACCAACACATATTAGAAAGAAAATTATTACAATCCACTTTTGGGAATTTGTTCCTACATGTATTTTTGCTGGGAATGATAGTTATAGCATCTTAAGGCAATGGAAACAACTTCATTAAATAAAGGACTCTGAAACTAAATAGATGGTGTGTACTTGTGTCTGTACAAAAATTCTACCCTGATTAGAAAGACATTCACAGTTCTGGTTACTATACTTTTACAGGTGTTAGCTCTTGGAGTTGTTGGCTATTAATGATTATGGTTATTAGTTATTTATATTTATTGCAGGTTGCTTTACATGTTGTATGGAAAGTGGTTTACGCATATATAATGTGGATCCTTTAGTAGAGAAGGCTCATTTTGGTAAGTTAACTGTTGTACTGCTTATAGATATAAATTTCTGTGCTCAAGTGTTAATGTTGAATTTGTGTTCGCTAGGAACATGAATTAATTGTCCACAAGAAGATGAAGTCAGCTTTTTCTTCTCCTCAGGAAGTTTAACAGTTTTAATAAAGTGCAAACATCTTATAATATTGCAAGATTGCAGTGAGGGTGATGATGCTATTCTTCTGTGTCTTGGTGCATTGTAGACTCATCGATGAATGGAAACATTTTGGAGAAACATACTGTCTCCTTTTTCAGGGCTGAAACTCTGAAGTGCCAAGACACTGAAGGACAGCATCTTCACCTCAAAATGTTGGTGGTGAAGTTTGATATTAATAATAACAACAAAAACAATAATACATGTCTGTTTTTGTGATTCCCAGATATAGAGTTAATGGGAAGTGTAGCACATTGTGAGATGTTACATCGTACCAACCTTCTTGCCGTCGTAGCTGGTGGTTCCAGACCAAAGTTTGCTGAAAATACGGTGTTGGTATATGATGACATTTCCAAAAAATTTGTTCTGGAGTTCACATTTACAGCACCTGTTAAAGCAGTGCGACTTCGGCGGGATAAGTGAGTACCCTGAAGATGTATTTGAAATAATGTAATTTTAACACATATTTAAGGAGTAATATATCAAAATATAAGATGTTAAATCAGATGTATATGAGGGTGCATGTTAATCAATGTCATTCGTTTCTGCTACAAGGATTGGGCCATTGACCTTTTCTGGGACAGTTGCTCAAGACAACTTGCCCTTGTTAGTCTTGAAGTGCATTTTTGAGTAGTGAGTAACAAGTCCACTAGATATGGGTGAGTGGTCAGCGTCATCCTCTGGCCACACTTTACCCCTGGGAAGGACCCCAGTACGCATTAGACAGAGGCTGGGTGGGTCCCAAAGCTAGACCAGATGTATAGGCTAGAGGAAAAATTTTCTGTCCCTTTCAGTGATCAAACCCCTAATTGTCCAGTCATTATACTGACAGAGGTATCCTGGCTTTAAAAAAAAACGGAAACAATATAATATACTAAATTTGTTTATATTCCAACAGGTTGGTGGTTGCATTAAGCCAACAGATACATGTTTTCACTTTCCCATCTCCTGCTCAGAGATTGTTCACATTAGAGACACGTGAAAACGTTTTGGGGTTATGTGAAGTCAGCCCTCTTCAGACTGCTGAACGGCAACTTCTCATGTTTCCTGGGCACAAATTGGGCAGTGTGCAATTAGTGGTAAGAATTTGTGTTGTCATACAGTTCATGATTGTGGTGGTTATCTTCTGTGATACAGTATTTTGTATGTCAATTCTGTTCTCAAATATTTATGACATTGCATGTGTGCTTTCTCAGCTGTATTATCTCTGCATTATGTTCCCTCTGCTTAAGATTTCCGTCAGATTGTTATTCATTAAGTAGGAATTTTTATTGTAATATTTCCTAATGAATATGTAATTGGATAATAATACTGTTTATTTTACACAGGATTTGGCGTACACAGAAGCTGGCATGTCAAGTGCCCCAGTTACAATCAATGCTCACCAAGGGGAACTGGCATGTCTTGCTGTGAATCAGCAGGGAACCATGGTAGCAACAGCTTCCAGTAAAGGCACTTTGATACGGGTGTGGGACACATCACAGCGAATTCTGCTGGTAGAGCTAAGAAGGGGGTCTGATCCAGCGACCCTTTATTGGTGAGCCCTCATGCACAAGAGCTTTGGTAATTCTACTGAACATGCTTCAAGAGTTAAAAGTAGCTAGTTGATTATCCCAAATTTATTTTTTGTTTGTTTGTTTGTTTGTTTACAGCATAAACTTCAGCGTGAGTTCTGACTTCCTGTGTTGCTCAAGTGACAAAGGAACAATACACATATTTGCCCTGAAGGATACTCGCTTAAATCGACGATCCACGTAAGTACTGCAAGATTAATTTATGTTGTGGATTAGTGATACGTTAATTAATGCACAGGGTATATGAAATACAAAGCACCAATCATATTCTAATAGCAGCTTCTGGACTTTACCTTTTCATCCTGGCACCTGCATATTTGGGAGTAAATTATGAAATTTCCATTTCTATAACTATAATGTATAATTCTTCAGATCTCTAAAACAATGCATTGTCAGCAGCACAAAGTTCTAGTACTTGTTTCAGACCTCATCAACTTGCTAATTGTGAATTATACAGTTTTTAATTATTGCAAAGAATGAGTTAAAATTAAAAGAAGAAGTATTTGCCATCATTATTTTTAGTCCAGTGGAACATTGCACATAAGCTAATTGTGTTATAAAATCAAGTATTTTAGAAAGCAGTTGTTTCGTTTATGTAGGTTTTCCAAAATGGGTGGTATCTTGGGAAATTATGTGGAGTCCCAATGGGCCTTAGCCAATTTCACTGTGCCTCCTGAATGTGCCTGCATATGTGCATTTGGGTCAAGAAATGCTGTAATAGGTAAGATACTCAAATATATTACTGTCTCAAACTGTTTATATAAATTACAGTAAAAAGAGAAAATTACAGTTTTTCAGCAATGCATGCAGTCATTTAATTTATTCATCAGCCTGTAATTTGAATCCAAAATCGGATCATAATCAGTTTCTTCTGATTTGAAAAATGTTCTGGTCTTGAGAGATTATATTATAAACAAATTTGCAGCATTGCAGAATAGTGTGTTTTGGTCAAAATTTGGTAAGTGCTTTGTATAATTCTCCATGTTAAAAGGATCAAATGGAAGTAAGGATACGATACGTCACTAAAGCACTTTCCATAGTGATATAATGAAATTATGAGTGAAGTTCACTACTGCATGATGTCTAAAGTTGTTTTTTATTGCCCTAAAAAGTTGTGCCTAGTGACTTAACCCTCTTTTCTGTATTCTATACTTGTTTTGTAGTTTAATGTTTGTTTTGTAGTGCCTGTTACACAGCATTGATTGTAGGCCTGACAGACGAAAAGCAGAATGCCTTTCTACTCTTTAATATCTTCTCCCACTGTGTGTAGCATTAATTGAAAATCTTCCATTTAAAGTTTTGTCCAGCAAAGGAAAATTATTAATTATTATTTTCCTGTATGTATTTTATATTTCAGCCATTTGTCTGGATGGAACCTTCCAAAAATACGTGTTTAGTCAAGATGGAAACTGCAACAGAGAGTCGTTTGATGTGTACCTTGATGTTTGTGATGATGATGAACACTGAGGAGTTTGTGCCAGAAACTGTACTTAACACATACTAGAGTAAGGTTTTTCTAAAACACTAAGTTTAACTGTAATATCATTCTCTACTGACTGTTGAAACATTTGTGACAGAATTGAAACTTCAGCTTATTGATTGTTGGTTGCTGTATAATACCAACATAATAGCCATGTAAACTTCTAAGATAGAAGAGACAGTAATACCACTTAATGTAAGACCTTAAAATTTGTTTGGTATTGGTCATAATAGATCTATAAATTCCATATGAATCAGTGTGTATCAAGCAAATTTTATGTGCCTAGAATCTGTAATAATGGATATTCAAATTATACATTTCTTGTGTATTATTTGTACAGTCTGCACAAAATGAATGTAAATAAGGCCAATTTTCTGTACATAACTAAAGAACCACATATAAATCTTTGTTAAATTTGATATGCCATTGGAGGCTACCCCAAACTTGTGCTTTTTAGTTTGGTATGTGCATGAACTTGTGAGGTGAAAATTACACTAGCATCACATAATATAGGGTCCAGAAATGGTGTATTGTTGAGAGATCAAAAATTTTTTCTCCTCTTCGTATAAAACAACACGGAGTTTGTATTGAAACAATAAGAGGAATTCCTTATTATGTAAAACACTATTATAACTGTATGCTAAAATAATATAAATTTTGTTGTATGTGAATGAAAATTTTCATGGGTAACCTCACATGATGCTAAAATATAATATGCACAATGAAATAATTTCTACATAAGGGAGTCTTTGGGTCCTTATTGTGTTAAGTAGTTTTCTTTTTGTACATGTTAATCTTCTTCTAAAATGTTTTTGACTTTATGGATGTTGTTAGTATGTACATTAATGTTCACAGTTTTATTGCTTAGCAGATGATTCTGTGCTTGCAGGAACACTGTTAATGTGGTGACAACCACTGAATGTGTGGTGGAGAGTTTGTCACCTGCGTCACCATCAGAGATGACTGCCCATCGCTCATATTTTCCAGAGCATTTACACCAGTGGAAAAACATGGCCTGCTAGTTGAATGGATGTTTTAAATATTCTGCTTGAATTGTTTATACCAGTTTAGACTTGATATTTTGTACTCAAATTCTTTTATAGGAAATCTTGAAATTCCATGCTTGTTCCAGAGGCAGTGGTGCAAGCACCATGATAAATCTTTTTATCAAGTCCACTAAAATGTTCATAATTTGTGTCCTAGAGAAGTATATTACATCCTTTTTTTTTAATTTCAGTTTTGCAATTATAATTTGTATTGTAGTTCAGATGTGTACCTCAGAAGAAAAAAATAAAATATTTTGCCAGTCACTTTATATTAGTCTTCCATTGTCCTAGTTTATTGTCATCATTTGGATGTACTGTTCTCTTAGCAGCTTCTAATCCAGTGAGGAATAACATTAAATCATGCAGACTGTTGTCTGTGATGAGCAGAGGATATTGCTCATACTGCTGTACATCTAAAAATCTTTGAACGCATACCAGTTTGGAGACTCATCCTTCAACCCAAAGGCCATGTTAAAACATTAAATATTATTGGGGTGATTTGATAATTTCTATCTTTAGTCTTCATTAGGGATTCCATAGTCTGTTAACCAAAATACATGTTTGTTGAACTTTTTGAGGCTGGTTTCTGGAAAAATATATCTGTACGCCAAACACATCTGAAATGTAAACTATATATGTGCAATAAATAATAACTAGAAAGAAAACTATCATGTTGCATTTGAATTTAACTGAAAGAAAACATGAGAATTATAGATTATGCATTGTCGCAATCAGTAATTAAAATATAATTTCTAGCAATTCATGATTTACTAATAATTTTCTAAATATTTTGTATTGTTTGTACATATAAACATTTATTTTATTGCCAAAGGATATGGCAAAGTCAGTCATAATTGTTGTGTGAGAATGTACCAGAACATTATATATATATATATATTTTTTTTTACTTGTGATGCATATTGTGATTATTGTCTCTCATAAACATGAAGCCAAATGCTTGAAATATGACAACGATAATTTGCACAAGATTTTTGCTCTATTCTAATGTATTTGTGTGTACATCTTTGTTATGTTATATGTTTTGTAAGAGAACTATATCTGTTTATATACAAATGTTCTGCAAAAAGAGAAAAATACAATGCCAGCATTTTTTGTACTTCTTTGAAGCATTCCAATTACCACCCAATTATCGTATTTCACCATTTGCAGTCATGGTTTCCTGTAGATGATTTAACATTATTAAATGAATAGTGATGATTATTCACCCCTTCTAAAAATCGACACATTAATAAGAGTGAGAATTCTTGGATGCATTGAAAAGTTACATAATTTGATTCATATCAAGACCATGTAGAGATTGAAAAAGCAAACCAATCTGTTCATTTTGTTTTGGGAAAATGGTTTCTTTGTGTTTGTAGTATCACATCACTGACAAGGTGTTTCCCAAATTCCTTTCAACATTTGTTTATTATTGACTACAAGTTTAAACACTAAATTTTTGCAAAAAACTGTAGTTTCTCTATTAATCAAGGCAATCATGATCACAAACCATACTGGGGGTTCATACATTGTCTTTCATATGCTGAATATTTGTGATCAGCAGCACTCAAGCAAAAAATGGTTACTTAAATGTCTCCATTCATTCCCCTAGAGTCGACTCAAACGCCTCAGGAATTAACTTCATGCAACCTGCACTTACTAATTACACATTCATTTGATAGAATTTACTTTTGTACAGTCAAATGGGAAGAGCAAACATTTTATTTTGTTACTTGAACACAATCACGTAAAACCATGTTTGTTCCTGATTAGACTGAATTTTCAGGGACATGAAATGGACTGGAGAGGCTTACAAAGATTTGCACTTTATTTCATGTAAAACATACAATATAAATTATGATAATTACACATCACTTCTGTTAGAGTTATGAAATGTTAGACTGTAACATTTATCAATACATTAAATAGTTTTAAAATATGCTACTAATATAGTGCACATACACTGAGGATGAGTTTAATTACAATTGTCTTTCAAAGTTACACATCTACTCTTGTCTTCACTACATTGTATTCATTTTTCAGTCATCTTCAAATTGAATCTACCTTTTCCTGTCAAATGGATCGGTCCACACTTTCATATCTAGAAAAAAATGGAGAGATGTACTTTAATAAACATATAAAAATAGCAACCACTATCTCACACCCTTTGTGCAAAATATATCTACAATAACACTCCTACACTGATCACCAAAATACCTTTTTACATGCAAGTATACATATAACGGTTTGAAAACTACAAGGCCTCTCGAAATAAATGAGATGATTAAATTAACAATAAGAAACATAACAGTGAGTAACCTGATAAATATATAAAACCACATCAAGTTTTGCCTATGAGTGCTGAATGTATGCACCTACATTATGTGGCAACTTTCTCCATCTTGCAGGATAAAAAATGAGAAAATATGGTTCTTCAAAATGATGGAACCTATCAAAAGTCTATACTGACAAAATCCAAACCATCAAGTTTTCATTTCTCACCACTTTCATCAATTCTGAATTAACAGAATAGTTGGAAATCAATATATTTCATATTATTATGAAGGCCTTGTAATCAAGGACAGGACTTCTTTTAACAAACCACATTACTGCTACAATTGTAAACATTTATAATCTTACTGCCAGGCTGGATATCTTCCTGAACGATGTTTGCTCGATTCTCGGCTTGGATTTTCTCTGTAATAAAAAATTAAATGCAATCTTTAAAAATGTGTCTATTCATACATGAACAAGACCAAACTCCACTGCATTAAAAAAATATATAAACTGATTTTAAATAACAGTTCACAACCTTGCCTACAAAAGCTGATTTTGTTGAACAGAGAAAGCCTAACTAATTTTCTGGTAGAGGAAACTAGACGTTCAAAAATGCTAATATCAAAACTTGTCACTGTTGAACATGATTTAGAGCCACTTCTATTTATCCCTCATCCTGGCAACAAGTTTCTCCAACATCCATCATTTGTTATTCCACCAGTTCCTTCAAAGCGACCACTTTCAAACAGGCTTACTCACCAGTTTCTTATACATATTCCTTGTTTCCCACATGCATCAGTGAAACAACATTTACTTACTGTAAGTGTCTATATTCTGTAAAGGGTATATTATAATGGGATATGAAGCGGCTCCTATAAAACCTACAATTCCACCTATAAATGCCACATATCTCCATCCTTTCATATATGTACCCATTACAGTTCAAATGCCAACATGTCAAATATGAGGTGGTCCTACGAAATAAATGTTGGTTGAAAGGATATTTCTTACTTGGCTCCTACATAAATTTCTCTCGTGTACCAAGAATCTTTAATTAAGCTAAAGGATAACAACCCACCGGAAGGTTTGATAATAACAGATAGTTGTCACCACTGTCGTGATTATTGTACAAAAGACGTACGTTAATCTATGGATATGTTGCTAAGTTTTTTATAACGTTTAGGACGAAGTTTACTGTCATAATTAAATTATATTGGCTTGTACAATTATTATTAAAAAAATAAGTAAAGCCCAATGCGGCCTGTTTCAAAGTTCACGGGTTGTCATTCTTGGTTGTAACTGATAGTTCCATGTAAGTCTCTCTAAGAATGGAAGGCCGAACGTAATATAACGAACTGCACCGGTTTATGAAAACACTTATTCGTTATTTCAGACGTATTGATTATTGAATTTCTTGTACAAGTATGTGAGAAGCTATTTGGCCATTGGTAATTTGTATTGTCAGCATTTTAAATCCAAGTGTTGTTGCCAGTTTCAGAACGTGTTCTGGTCTATTATTTTTTGAGGAATTCCAAATATGAGTTTGAAACATTTTATGAAGACTTACTTTGAATGTATTTTATTTGGCCATAAGTAACATTTATTATCAATATAAAGACTCCAGTAGTGTTGCCAGTTTGGAAAAAAGTTTCTAGGTACATTTTTATTGGAGGTATGATGTACAAGTTAAAATAATTGAGGTCTAGGTTTGGAATTTTTGTTTTCTTCTATCATATTTATGAGCTGTGAACTGTATTGTTTTATGAGTTTAGTTTCACAAGACTTCCCTTTTGTTTATGTCCATTAATCTTTAAGTGTATTGCATTGTGGTTAGGTGTGTAAGTTTAACCTTCTCATCCTTGAGACTGGCCAGAGGATTATAAATCAGTATCATAATGAAATTTTTTTTAATATTAATTTTCAACAATATTTTAACATGATTCACAGCAATTCCTACGTAAGTGCATAATTTGAGATTTGTTTAGTACTGCAGCTTCGGCATGATATCTCAAGTTATGGTTGTGACTGGTAATCTGGATTGTCTTATTTTATTTAGTAGAGGAAAATGCTTCAGTAAGATGTGAGCATATGTTATTATTTGCTCAGGGTCATGGGTCAAACTTTGTCTGAACCAGTCACAGCCAAAGAGTCAGCATGTTGTCAGAATTCACAGTTGAAAGTCGGATCAAGTTGCATGCAGGGCTGGAGAATCAACATGGAAGATTCCCATACACACATTCTTTCACTGCCAGATGATCCAGGAACTGCTTTCTTTGGTGTTTATGATGGCCATGGAGGTAATGCAGCGTTGATTTATCGTACAGTTCACTCTGGGTAAAAACTTAAAATTGCTCCTACCTAGATAAGAGTATTGAAGAAAAAAATTGCAGGTTTTACAAAAGGAACCAGAAGTTGGCAGTTACTTGTTTTTAAGTGTTTTATTTATTTTCCAGTGTTAAAACACATTTGTGATCGTTGGGTTAATTTATCTGTTTATTTATTATTATTATTAGACAAACTCTTATGTCTGTTGCTTATTGGAAAATCAATGGGCAATTTGTGTATCTTTCTTTCAGTGTGTTATTACATAAATAATGGAAAATATAGATGTATAGTTATAGTCTCATTAAAAAGAAAGAAGTGTTCATGACCAGAGTGGAATAAAAATTTGTAGGAAATAAACATCTATGTAGAGAGAGGAAAAATTGTTACAGAACTTCCTTCAAGTTAAAGAGAATAATTTAGACCCATACTCAGATATCATGAGAAATGCAATGAAAATGTTGCATTTATTATCTTAAAGTGTTAAGAAAATTTGGTCCTACTTTGTACATATGAGTAATACAAATAATGTGATATAATCTTTTTTAGACAGCATACAATGCGACCAGAACGTTGTGGTTTTAATGTAACTGAGAATATAAATACCTTGTAAGTTATAATATGAAGTTTATATCTTATCATCTGATATTTGTTTATTCAATGTTCATTGTATGGGTCACCATAGTTAAAAATTAAAACTGTAATCTTACTGACAAAAGAAATTTATTTCTGCTCTATTTACAGGCGCTAAAGTTGCACAGTATGCAGGAAAACATCTTCACAAATATATTATTAAGAGGTCAGAGTACAGGGAAGGAAGAATTGAAGATGCGCTACGTCAGGTATATTTTAACAAAAATATTTTAATTTATGCTATTGTGACAGAGTGATGATAATAGTAATTATCCATTACCTTCTCTTTTGAAATTTCTATATTTTATATAGTTTGATTTTGGTGACTGAAATATGTAGAAGGATAATTTCAGATTATGCTTTGTAAGAAGCCATACTCTCCATTACTATGCTGATAATAGGTCTTAAATTTCTTACAGGGTTTTCTTGATGTAGACTGTGCAATGTTGCAAGAAGAGTCACTGAAGGACGAGTTGGCAGGTACTACTGCAGTTGCTATTGTTCTAAAGGACAACAGACTTTACTGTGTATGTACAGTACATAAGTTTCACATAATCATAAGTAAGCTTTGAAGAAAATTCCTTTGGTATCAGCTATATTGAGCAACCTAAAAATGTCTAGAATCTTCTTGCTGTACCTGCTCTGGCACTCTGGCCAGGAAGGTGTCTGTGCTTGTGAAACAGCCTGTAGCATTATGAATTCTTTTGTGCAATAGCTGTCAATTCTAGGAATCTTCTCTCCTGTTCTGTATTTTTCCATTTTTCATGCCTTCATACATTTCCTGGCATAGTGTTTTTGAAAATGATACATCCTTACAACCGTGTACGTTGAATTAACAAGGTTTTGTGGTAGGAGCACAGGACAGAGATTCTTAATTTTCATAATTTCTGAATTCAGTCTCATATTACATCAGGGAACAAAATCTAATGTACCATTTTCTCCTTATTTTCTTTGCACATAACATTAAATATAAGGCAGTGCATTAATATTGTACAAGACAAGTTCTTGTGTTAGGTGTATTGTTACTTCTGCAAGTTGCCTTATGTTTATATAACAGGCTAATGTGGGTGATTCTCGTGCCATTGCAAGTATTAATGGTAATGTGGATGTGCTTTCGTTGGACCATAAACCCAGTAATGACACAGAGATTAAAAGGATCCAAGCAGCAGGAGGCTGGGTTGAGTTCAATCGTGTCAACGGCAACCTCGCCCTATCACGTGCTCTTGGAGACTTTGTATTTAAGAAAAATGAAAAGAAGACAGCAGAAGAACAGATCGTTACAGGTGACCTGAGAAATTTATTAAAGAAATTCATACATTCTTATTCTCTTCATCATATCCTAAAAGCAATTACTAATTAGCTTCACTATCTTGTATGCAAAATAAAAAAATAATATGCAGTAGGCGTGCGTATGGGAGAACAGATAAGCATGGAGAAGACTTTGTAATAAGATGATTATTTATTTTATTTATTTAGTGTTCTGTCTGACGACAGGTCCATATGAACAGGATCCTTCCATCCTTTTCTCGGACTGGGACCTGTTCATATACGTTCTTGGCAGATGATCCAAAAGTGGTTTGCCATAGCCTTCTTCTGTGTGTGAATGGAGTAATTGTTGGGATGCCACGGAGAAACCGGGGAAGCCCCCGGAGGAAAACTCCGTGTTGCCTAGACCACGGCCTTGCCCAACACAAGTTATAAATTCGGAAACATAATTTATGATGATGTTCTGTACTAGGCTTTCATCTTCAGATTTAATTTGTGCTGGTAGTGATTAGTAATTCTTTTTTATTTTTACTTTTCTACCTTTAATAGCATTTCCAGATATTGAAGTTCGTGAAGTAAATCCTGACTGGGAGTTCCTGGTCATTGCCTGTGATGGCATCTGGGATGTTATGACCAATGAGGTGAGCTACCAGCAGAATTTAAATTTCTGTGTATGTAAGTGGGTGATGGGATTTTGCTGGCCCAGAACAGGGACTGGTTTAAGACTTTGGTTAATTCGGTGATGAACGTTAGGGTTCCCTAAGCCATCTCGTTAGTGTACGTTAGTGGATACATATTTGGTCCTGGTGTAAAATGTCTTTGTATTTTACTTCAAAATTATTATTTTATTACATTATTTGATAGTGGCGTTGGTTTTTCTAATGCAGGAGGTAGTCGAGTTTGTTCGTCTACGTATCGGATCTGGAATGGACCCAGAAGACATCTGTGAGGACCTGATGACTCGCTGTCTTGCACCTGACTGTCAGATGGGAGGACTTGGCTGTGATAATATGACTGTAGTCTTGGTTTGTTTCCTGCATGGAAAATCCTATGAAGATTTGTCAGCCCGCTGTGCCTCCATGAATCCTCCAGACCCAACAGACTCCAAATAACCTCATTAAGTATACTACATCAGAAGTGTCCATTTTGTGTGCAGTTCTTGTTTTTATTTGGTTACTTAATATTCTGTTTCTAAGCAACTTATTATTCTACATAATATTGCTGCTACCATAATACAGGCTTTCTTTTCTTTATTTTATATACACATCCGTCTGATCCATCTTGGTCCAAAGAGTAAAATAACAGCATCGTGGGTTTTCCTGAACCGCTTTGCAAATCTTCCAATTTTAATGACCTTCAGTGATTTTCTTTGTAGCATGTGCAATCATTCACAAGTGTTCATTTCTCATGTAGGAACTAATGAAAGTGGTTTATTAATTGAGTAGATTAAGTAAAAGAACAATTAAAGTGATGTGATTCAGCTTTTGTAACCAATATTTTAATAATTTTATTGATTATAACCATTCACTATTTGCTACATATTTTTATAATACTTTGAACGTTATAAAATTTTATGATACATATTTGATTATTTTGTTTAGCAGGAGAATGTTTGCCTTGCATTCTGGAGGTATCCAGTTCAAGTCTTGACAGATGAACAGTTATTCCGGCTGGGGTTTTTCCATGTTTTTTCCTGAGCTCCCTGAGGCAAATTCCAGGTTTGGTACCTTGAAATATACTCCATAAACAGTTCCTTTTGTATCCTTTCCAATTTACTGTTTTTGTACCCTGCCATTCCTATTTTTATTTAGTTAATATAATGTCATTAACCCTTCAGAGTGGAGGCATTTAAGTACCCAGTTGGTACCATGGTATGACAGAATGTGCTATTTGGGTATTTAAATTTTACTTTTATGGTGGTAGTTTTATTCAGCAAGGCTTAAGTTTTCTAATAATAATTAATGGATTTTAATGATACTTGGATTATGTATTCACTGGACACTACAAATTTTAGAAATGCAATATGTTTAACTTTTTAGTTGAGCTCTGTATGGTACATCTTGATACATCTTTCTGCACAGCGCCCAACCTCACAATCAGGGCATCAAAACATTCTCTTCCTCTGCTTGTAGCATACAACTTTTTTTTTCTGCTTTCATTTTCTTACATCATCATGATATGTACTCATCACTCCACACTGAAAGGTTAAGTAAACTTAAATTAAGAGGTCTTAGGTATGAGTGAACTTTACATAATCTTGTCTGATAAAAAAATTTGACAAGGAATTTGTATATGATTACATTTAATATGTTAGTCAGATTTTGGTTTGTACATATGTGTGTATTTGTTTCGGTTTGTACATTCTTTATTAAAAACAAACATTTGTATATGTTTTATATACTGGAAAATTGTATGTAGTTAATTTATATCATTTTATTATTATTAATAATTGTAAGTGGTATTAAATTTGTTCGTGAAATAGAGAACAGTTTTGCTGTTGGAATATTTACAACTTCTTTGCTTCGATTTAATAGACCCAGAACAAACGGTTCAAAATATTATTGATAACTAGGACCAAATTTATGCTGAATATTTTGGCAGGCACATACGTTTTATATAATTGTGCTGGATGCAGCATGAAACGTGTTTATATGATTTATTTCATTTTATTTTTAGAAACAGTAACATCTCTTTAGGAAAATACAGTGGAGATTATGGCATCGCATGTCTCAGTCCTTTTGTTATAGCTTGAAGGATTACAGCAGGAACATTATGCAGAGATTTTTTCCTTCTACGTGGTTATGTCCTAGAGAAGAACGGAAGTTATTTTAAGTTTACATTTACGGTTATTCAGTGTGCAGTTTCATTTATTTGACAGAAAACTAAAGAAGTAGAGAAATATGTATAAATGACTTTTATCTAATATCTGTTTTATTACAGTGAATTAAATCTCGCTACAGTAATGCATAGTTGTAGGTAGTGGTTGGTGATCAGTCTCTGTGACACTCTGGTATCCATTACCTGCCTCACTGCTTGTGTTTAGAAGTAGCGTAGTCAGAATTCAGAGAAAGTGCTTGCTTTTCTCACCAGTTTGATTGTTATTTTATATGAACAAGAAAATTGTACCTGCTGCTTCTCACAAATTAATTTCTTTGTATTCCCATGAACTTTAAACCTATGATAACTCATTTTTATGTTCTGTACATTTATGACTTTACAGCCATGCCTGAACTTGTTTATAAACCAGGTATCTCATGTAAGGTATTTACATGAAAGTATATATACTGTAATGTACGTTATTTTAATATTTTGATTCAAATCCAATATATGTGATTTGCAGTTCCACGGTTGTTGATCTTCTGGGTTATTATGTCGCATTGTCTCGTACTCTAGAGCTTAAATTGGAGATAACAAGCTTGGTGGTATTTAGTTTAATACCAGTGACACCCACTGGTATATTCTATCTTTTGAAATAACATTTAATTAATGGATTAAATGCCATTTATGTTACTTAATTGTGATAAAATGACAAGTTTAAAGAGGGATTCATGATACATTAAGATGATCAGGTAACTTCGTATTTGATGTTGCTACCGTAAGGAATTTGGTTTACTGCTTATAAATAGTTATTGATGAGTCATGAAATAGAAATAATCAATGTATGTAACTATTTCTAAACTTTTTATAGCTGTAGGTAAGGTATATATTTTTATACAGGAAAACACTTTCTATAGAAGCGGTAAAGAATGAGCAAGAATTTTTTGCCCGAGAAGTGGCCGGACGTGAAGAAGTAGAGAGCTACATTTTTCATGAACTAGCAGAATACTTAATAATCCATTACTTGCAGAAGTAAATAACATGTTCTGCTCTGTTCAGTTTGATCATCAGCTAAAGTCAGCAATTCAGTACCACTGTCAAGATAATGGTAGGCTCATTCATAATTCTGAGGGTAGACATGCAGTAAATAAAATATGTTTGCCAGTAGCCTTGGATAGGATACAGATGTAATATAAGACAAATATCTATTTATTTGTTTGAACACAGATGAAGGGATTTAATTTTAGCACTGAGTGTATAATCAGCTGGGACAAAATTCAGAATCATAATGCAGTATGCTCAATATTGTAACATGTATTCTATACATATATTTAAGTAAGAAGTCGTTTTATAATATGTACATATGCTGTAGTATGTATGCTTTGAAATTTGGAATGTACCATACGAACTCTGTGTACATATTTTCTCTAAGAGTTACTTCGTCTGATAAGGATACCATAGAATAGTGTTTCTTATATAGCCATTATTGCAGTGTTTCATATCATCATCATTACCAGCACCATCACCATTGTTATTGTACCAAAATTATTATTATAATATTTGAATCATGGTCTTTTAAGTTATAGCACCGTGTAGTTTTGTAGGTGGTTACCAACGTTTGTGAGGGACACCACCTCCATATTTACTTCTATCCAGAAGATAGAGGCAATAGATTTCTCCAAAATGTTGGCAATCATCTAGAGGGCAGCATGGCATCATAACGTACAAGACATCAATCCAAATTTCACCTCTATGGAACTCTCAGATCTCATTATTATATTTGTTTGTTATAGTCCATTTGTAACTCTACTTGGGTAGAGGATTAGCAGTTCTGTTGTGTGGACCAACTTTAGCATAACTTCATGAAAGTACGCAGTTCACAAGTGACTAGAATTCATTACCACACATTAATACTTGTGATCTGTGTTGGGGATTGCAAACATTGTTCGTACAGATGATGTGTGTGAGAGTGTGTTTCTGCCAAGTCTGTGAATTAGTGTTTATTGTTTACAGTTATAGTGCTACTGTCTTGATAGTGTTTCCTATATTGATAGTCACATGCCAGAATACAGTATCAGAATGTTAATTTCTTTTCATTCATTTGAATATTATATTCATAGTAATGCAGTGATACCCAACTGTCAGACTTCAGGTTAATCGAATTGAGACCGGAAGGTAATTTTTCTGATTTATGATTTTGAGGTTTTAGAGACAAGTTCTTATTTGTATATACAGAGGCAATATATCATGTATGCACACATATGTGCTAGTCCTTTCTCTGTCATCTCACTGATGTATCTCAGCGCTTCTTGTGACTAATTAGTATGCCAGAACACGTACATCACCAAACCTAGATTTACAGTGAAATTTACATAGTAACTACCTGTTCTTACACATCACATTATCTTAATTGGAAACTTCATCATGCATTTGATCAATTTGAAGAACCAGTGACCATTTATTTGCAATAATAGTTATTTTCCTATATTACTGTGATGTTATTTCTGAATAAGATTCTCACTAATTCAAACCCTGAGCTATTGTTTAGATTGTAAGATGGGTTGCAATATGTAGAAGATTTCTGTTCGTAACATTAAGCTTGTTGAATAGCATGTGCAGGGTTTATGTTACAGAATAGTATCAGACTTGCATCTAAGAAGATTGCAGTTGTGAGAAAATTGTGCAACTCGTGTGCTTTCAGTTCAGTTTCATGACTTTGCCTCTGTTCAATGTGATGTGCTATCTAAGAGGGTAACATGACAATTTTGTGGGCTGGCATGCTGTACGGTCCATACTGGAAACACCGATCAAGTTGATGATTTTGTGAATTCAGTTTTAAAAGATGGGAATTAACTACAAATATATACAAGAAATATTGAAGATATTACTGGATGTTGTTACTGTTATCAACCATTCTCAGTACTTTCTTTTAAATTCCTTTGGTCCCTGTCCCATTACATTTATTATTCAGTTTCGTTGTGAAGCGAATGATGAAAAAATTGACATCTTCTGTAATTGTCGTTTACATCAAATTATGGTCCAATGTTTTTGTGCCCAAATTCTTCCACTGATTTAAAATGCTGTTTTATATCTGACATTTTAACATAAATTTGTTTATGGTAAAATAAGGAAGTTGTATATTTCATCTGGATTCAAAATTTCCACGAGGAAGTTAACAAAAGGTGTGTTGTGGCCTGTTACTGTTGAGATCTGTTCATCCTGATAATATAAACTTGGGTAAGCTGTGATTATTTAAATTAATAAATATGTAACAACAATTGGGAAGCAGGAACAGAAGTAGTTGGTCTGAAGTTGAATTAAACTTTTGAAAGCTTATAACAGCCGTGAATGAAAGAATATGTTAACTTAGGTAAAAATGTATGTTTGCTTTGCTTAGTAGGTCTTTGCTTTAATTTCAAATTGAGCAACGTATTTGAGCTGCTGTGTTGAAACATCTGATAATGTCAGTTGCAGGGAACCTGACCCACAGCTGGAGCAGAAAAAATGCAGCAACAAATGTGATGAGGATTTGAAAGTTTTATAGTTCAGAAAGGGAAGTCCACATATCTCAGCACTGGTATCCAGGTGACACCATGTATTTCATCCATTGAGAGAAGAGGAAGTTTTTTCTGTTTAATATGTGAGTAAGTTATTCCAAGTGAGTTTATTTAATTACAAATTTGAACTGTTTTGGAAAAACTAAACAAGAACCGTTGTCACCTGAATTGAACTGGCTCAGAACAGGATCCAATGACGAGCATCTGCAGTGTCTCAAACTAGTAGCAAAACATTTACCCTTTTTTTTTCAGTCAAACTGGAACAAACGAGGTGTTATAATTAACATTGTATTTAATGTTGGATTTTATTAGTTCAGATTCATAATTTCATACCAGTTCTTACAATTAGGTTAATTAAGTGTCTGAAAATTGAGGCTGTTTATTAGTGACATTTAGATGTTGCCTAAGTGGGACCTTTGTTGTTTGTGTTTCTTTCAAAGGATTTTCATGAAGAAATCCTAATAACCTGGTTTACAAAGGAAGTAAATTCAAATGACTAGTACAGGGTTATTCACAATTCCTTGACACATTACAAAAAATCGCTAGACTTCATTGATGCAATGGATGGTAACATAGGACATGCCGATAGAAAGAGAAGCTGCCCAAGTTTATTTTACATACCTCATAAACGCTCTGTGTGTCCGCCCTTTGTGATGCTGCAGACGTCAATCCGGTAATCAATTTCCGTGCATACCCGCTGCAGCATGTCACGATTGACTCTGTTAGAGCCAAGCCTTCTCTTTTACTAGCGTCACTATTTTCACTCAACTCAACGTCGTATGATATGGTGATGTTCTAACCTGCACCCTGGCAGCAACCGACGAAACTAAGCGCCCACGGCACGTACAAACAAACTTTGAGTGTTTCTCTCTCTATCGGCATGTCGCATCCTACCATCCTCTGCACCATTCAAGTCTGGTGATTTTTTGTAATGTGTGAGGGAATTATGAATAACCCTGTATTGCAGAAATTAATTGGCACTACAAATATGAATGCTTTGTACATTCTTAGTGTTATTATATTTGTTTCCATGTGTCGTATGCTGCTACAGAATATGTGAAGTCATATATGAAATGTTACCGATAACAGTAGAGCAGTAGGAGTTTTTAAATTTCATAGCAATGGCATTTGTATGCTTAGAAGTCTTCACTTGATTTGAGGGTAGTGAAGTGAGACGTAGCGTGTGTTGTAGAGTAAGTGCAGACACGTGAAGGTTGTTGTTAATATATGGGAGGAATTGGTGTTCACATAGGTAACCACAGAAATAACTGCCCTTGTGAAATTTACAAAATTTGTGTAAGTATTTACTTTGCAGCTTGTTTGGGTTTTTGGCTGTTTAGTTGAACATCGTCTGTTTGCTTTATGTACTCACATGTTAGATCTAGGTCACTGTGCGTTAAGTTTAATTGATGTGACATCAGAGTTTGAAGACTGATTATTTTGTGTGGAAACAGGACACACGCTTTTCCAGCTGATCACTCTCTTTTAGAAGTGAAGGCTTTTTTGCTGTGATATAAATTTGGTACCCTAAAGACTTGGAAAGGATGGTCACAGGAGATTACTTCGGTTCTCTATTTTGATATGAGTAAAGAATGGGCAAGGGAGTACAAGAAGCGTGAATGGCCTTGCTTTGTTTTATCTTTTCTCAATTTTGTATTCAGTTCAATATATTTTAAAGGAATATTAATAGTTTCATGTAAGTGATCATTAAATATTTATTTATAATATATATAATGTAGATGCATTAACCTAATATGGGTATGAGCAAAAGATCTGATACACCGTACACAAAACATTCTGCGACTCACTATACGATTATTTTTTCTTTTCAGGAAGAAGAGATTAGCAAAAAATTGCATGTATATAATAGATAGTAAATAATAGAAATAATAACATCAGAAAACATCTCCACACAACACAACAGATGCAGGACAATAAGATGATTAATTATTTGCTGGTGTCATGAAGTGTAACCCTGACACTGATGTGAGTGAGTTTCAACTGGCTGGGAAGTTGGCACCCACTTACAGAACTGTACAGGATTGCTCATCAAACCATCAGCAACAGACAAAGGATTTATAATTGATTGGTGTGCAGCATAAAATTGGATAGTGAACGTCACATTGCGTACATATCTGGCTTCAGTTAGACATTTAATCAGAAACCACTGATACATAAGGGCCATTCAGAACAATTAAACTTTCATTTTAGATAAACTATATGTGTTATGCATCAGTTTATTTCAAAAAAAAAAATTATTGGAGAAATAACATTTGATTTGATACATATATTAAAATGATTTTAATCCAGTGAAGTTTTTTCCTGATTGCTGTTACTTGCGTGTCTTCATCACAGATTGACGTCAACTTGAAAGATGAGAATATAAGGCCCCAGTGTTCCTGTTCTCAGGCACATTACTTGTGATGTTGGACTAATATTTCTTGTCCTGTAACTTGGCATCTGTAATGGAAGTGGTAAAATGTGAATTGAAGACATTCTAATCTGAGTTTAACAGGCATAATTATTAGCCTCCCTCACTTCTGTAATGTTGGATCCTTTCATATTTAAAATTAGCTTTTTTCAAAATACCGTCACTGGTAAAAAA
Source organism: Zootermopsis nevadensis (assembly GCF_977971745.1). Taxonomy (NCBI): domain Eukaryota; kingdom Metazoa; phylum Arthropoda; class Insecta; order Blattodea; family Termopsidae; genus Zootermopsis; species Zootermopsis nevadensis. Next base: position 26,749,263 of record NW_028259154.1, on the reverse strand, counting down.
AAATCATTTTTCACAATTAGACAGTTTTACCTTTTGAAGCTGATTGTTGGTGTAATTTTGAATCACATATATTAAAATTATAATTTAGCCATTATTTTATTGGTTCCATCAATTAGGAGCGGTTATATATTTTCGATGTTAGTGCAGTTACACTTATGTGTGAACCTGATGACATTTAACTTCTTATCTACAAACTTGGTACCGAAACATTTAGACTAAACCTTTTATATCACATCACTTGGTTACAGGTTAAGGCTCCTGGTTCTTAGTACAGCACAGTGCAGACTATGCCACCTAGAGATGTCCCAAGTACTGGAATTCAGGTAAACTATACATCAGTCTTCTATTTGATGCTTTAGGTTTTCATCTTCCCTGGTCATGTAATGTATCTCTAAACCCCTCAATGTACCTGTTTTTTATTCCTCCTCCTCTTCTTCTTCTTCTTCTTCCTCCTCCTCTTCTTCTTCTTCTTCTTCTTCCTCCTCTTCCTCAACCTCCTCTTCAGCAGCTTCCTCCTCTGGCTCCGGTTCAGGTTCAAAAGTCGGTTCCTCCAGGTCTTCATCTACGCCCACACCGGCCTTCACCTCCTCTTCCTCTGGACTCTCAGGGTCACCCCTCTTCTTGCCAGGCCGCTCACCAAACCACTTGGGCAACTTGGCTAAATAAAAATGCAGGCGATTATCAGTTTTGAAAAATAATTTGATCTCACAGCTGTTACCAAAAGATTAAACTTAAAATCATGATTACAGGTTCGCATGGTGGTAAAGATGTGGATTGTGGTTTTCTGGGTTGGAATGCCATGTAGTCTTGTAGGTTGTTACCATTGTTTCAGAGGAATGTAAAACCTTCATTTTCACTTCATCCCTGAAGATGGTGGTAGTATGTTCTTTCAGAATATTATTAACCATCTACAAAATTGCCCAATGTCACAATCCAGAAGACACAATCCAAAGTACCAGATTATTTTGCATATGTTTGAAAAACATATCCCTTTTTGTGTAATTTCACTTGAAATTATGCACTTTTGTACTATTTATGTTGAGTGAAAATTTGTTTCTTTGCATAAAAGAGAGATATTAAGGCTTCAGTAATGAAGTAACAATTTGGTAATATGTGGGAACTTAAAAAAGTTTCGGGACAGGAGCAATATCTCGTATGCTTTGCCATTTATATGCAGTTGACTTTTCAGCATCTACCGTCTGTCAGCAGTTGTTTGAAACTTTGCTGGAAGCTATCATGTACAACCTTAGAGCAACATGATCTAAGAAGTCACTTGAATGTCCGCTGCAACCTTGAACTGCCTGCATTTTGTTTTGTCCAGATATGTAAACAATTCACAGTAACACGGTACAAGATCAAGGGGTGTGTTTTCTCTTGTGGACTTCTTCATCCTTAGGAATAAACTCATGATGCATGATTCTGTGCCAAGAACATCCATTATTGCCTTCACTTTCCAGTTATCGTGCAAGAACTTTTTGGATCTTCCTGATGGTTGAAACTTTCACATATAGGATTGTAATTTATTTTGCAGAATAGGTCATCACTGCTCCTGGTAAGGTTGTTGTCTTGTTTCTATGGCAGGTCATTGTTCTTAGTACAGTGTGTTTGCAGATGTGGTGCATCTTCATGTTCCTACTAAGGATGGCCTCGGCGCTAGCTACCAGAATTCCCTCCTTCTCGCGAGACATTGTGCATTAATTACCTTCAAGTGATTCACATCCATTCTTGAACCTGCAAAATCCTTTAAATAGTGGCCTTTTTTGGTTTGTTGCCTCATGTAGTCTTATGGCTGTATGCCTGTGGTTTGGAGGAATATGCTGCCCCCGTTTTCAGGGTTGACATATAGGACTGTTCTCTCATAGCTGTGACAACCTAAAATCCTAAAATATAATTTTTTCTCGACTCATGTATGTGTTCTGAAACATTTATCACCAATTTTCACAGTCATTGGCAAAATGAGATGTTAATCCATTGATCGTGGTGATCCATTTCGCCACTTTGAAACCTTTCACGCACTGGGCTCTTATGATACTCACCATGCCTGTTAGTCTAATGCTGTGTGTAGGGACTGTGCATTTCTTGACAAACACAAGCAAGCTACAATTTACCTACCATGATGTTGCTCTGTTCACTTCCGTCCCAAAACTTTTTAAAGCTACCGCATATGTAGTCTTACATTGGAACATACTGATAACATTACACAGTGCATTCCTAGAATGAATAAAAGAAACTATACATTGTAACATCATTAAGAATTATGAGATATTAATGCGGGTAATATCCATTTCAACTTACGAGAAACACAACTTCAAATTAAAAAAATTCATGCTTCAAAAATACGAACCAGTTAAGTGTTACTGTTGAGTTACTGAATCTTTGGATGCCTATGAACTTGGGGCTCAAGTTGCTTAATTTACGACTGCTGTGCCATAGAGCGCAGTTTTGAGTTCCTGTTAGACAGTTGTAAGTATACATGGAGTGCCAGGATATGTAGATAAGAAAGTATTAGAGAAAGTTATTACAGGGAAGAAAAATGTTTCTTACTGGTTGCCAAGAATCATTCACTTGAAAGTGATGTTAAGGCCAACATGCAGCAGCGCCTTTGGAAAGAAATATTTTTATATACCATCTATTCAACATTAATGTAGCACATGTAAGTACTTCAGTTTAATTTAAGTTTTACTTTCTTCAGTAAATGGCCTGATACCTATCATACACAATGGACCACAAGATGTCATGTTAATGAGGATTCCGTACATGTGACGCCTTGAGTTACTATACAGTCCCATTCTCTTGGTTGCTAGAATTGGAGATAGAAACAAAATAATACTGGTGTTTGTGTATATACATATGATTCCCATGGCCCCTTGTTACAGCGAGAAGAGGTGCGATCACACCGTATTTCGGGTAGATGAAGTTTGTTGTGTCATATATTTCTAGTTCGCATAGTGACTGTATATTTTGTTGTCATTTTAAATTTCTCAGTTTGTACGTTTGCATGTTTCTGTTTTATCTGATTGTGTAAAAACTCTGTACATCTGTACATCACGGGTGCTCAAAGTCCTTTCACTCTATGCTAGATTTGATCAAAATAAGCTTGTCATAGATAATATATCTATAAACAGATAGGTTGACAAACGTTTGATATTACAAGCCTCTTTTCCTAATAAAACATTAATCTTAATATTCAACTGTAAATTGTGAGCTATGAAACACAAAATAATTATTATAAAAATAAATATTTTTATCATGTGCTTGGCTATAAAATAAAAACACAAATTAACAAGTGTTAAAAAAAATAGTTGTCATTGTAGCTTGCTCTAACAGAATGTAATTGAAAAACGTTTATCACATGACTGTTTCTCAGTAATTTAGTTCTGCCAAAAGATAAGCAGTGTGCATTATTTTTAAATACTGTGTGTACAAACTTACATTTCTGGCGTGAATCAAATTCACTTGACTTATCGGTCCACTGTCGCTCCATACTCTCTTTGGTTTGAGCCTCTAAACCCTAGAGGAGGAGACCAAGGAGGCACACAGTATATTAAA